>NC_092164.1:61788787-61928787 GCF_045791955.1 Oncorhynchus clarkii lewisi
CCCTCCTAGTAAACACTTGTACATCCTGTTAGGTTTTGATGTCGTTCAGTCCGCTTCCCAAGTTTGTACACACACAATTGCTGTTTTTCTGTGTCAGTGTTGCTAAGAGACTGTTGTCATTGTCTCATAGACTTTGGCTTCAATGCTTATGCTGTTGATTTAAAATATGTTTCTAAGGTTATGACATCAACAAGATTAATAGCCATATTGTTCGTCACGCAGGCATGCTAATCTCCACTGCCTGCTGTGCAGCATACAAAGACTACAAGAGAGACGAGTTCCCTCACAGCACCATACATCTGGCTGATAGACCTGAATGAGAGATAAGAGCCCTTCTAGCACCATACATCTGGCTGATAGACCTGAATGAGAGATAAGAGCCCTTCTAGCACCATACACCTGGCTGATAGACCTGAATGAGAGACAAGAGCCCTTCTAGCACCATACACCTGGCTGATACAACAGGAAGCATGTGAGCACCAGGTGGGAGGGGGGCGCTTAGAAAGAGTGCTTCATACACACACAGAGACACACACACACACACAGAGACACACACACAGAGACACACACACACACACACACAGACACACGTACCAGGCACAGGGCCAGCACCACACACATGGGTCCAATCAGACTCTCATCTATCCCATGTGACAAGAAACCCAGGTCGTTCACACACTCACACCCCTGATTAGAGCTCCACTCAGATGGGCTGTCAGATTCTCTCTGCCTTTCCATCTCCCCCAGTAGAGATTTCCTGTTCTCATGTTAGAGAGATCCAGCAGGCAGGCAGGGAAAGGTGTGTGTGTGTCTGTGTCTGTGTCTGTGTCTGTGTGTGTGTGTGTGTGTGTGTGTGTGTGTGTGTGTGTGTGTGCACGTGTGCGTGTGCAGTAAATGTTTTGTATCATTGGCAGCACCATTCTCAGCATTCGCTAGTGTCGAGTTTGCCTTGTGTACATGGGCCATCTGTTGGGCACATGGAAGTCTATGAAATTAACAAATCCAAACACTCTTTTTGTAAAAATGTCCAGATTGATGCTTGGATTGGGTGCAGAGCATTCACATAAAGTAGTATTTTGAGGTTTTGTAAGGATCCTATTGAAGCTGATGGAAACCCCCGGTAACACTACATGGGCAATTATTGAATGATTCCTCTAGTTTCATGTCAATCACCACAGAGTCTGTTTAATTAAAGGATTAAAACAGACTTTGATTGGAGCAAGTGATGAGACTATTTACATGATCTCCCTTGCCTTGGGGAGGCCTCTGCTGCATGTGCATCTCAAAGATTCAATATTCAATTTCAACTTCAGAAACATCTAAATGTGTCTGTGTGCATTTCAACTCCTGGGGATGTCATCAAATAAGACTGTAATGTAAGAGATATTTTATTTATATAGAGATTTTTTTAACTTCCCACAAGCCACCGTCACGTCAGAGTTGGTGGCTTGTGGAATCATGTAAAGCTTGTTTTAGAGGTAGTGTGCTGAAAGGATTACCAGGGTTAACTGAGCTGTACATTAACGAAGCTGGGCGGTTCGCGACAATGTTTGTCACCATTATCTCTAGTCCTCTATCTCCTGTCTTTGATCATCTTTGATAACACTTAGTTTCACTAAGTCCCTCGACACTTTCTCCTTTAAATGGAAATGGTGACAGTGGATGTGGCAATTTAGAAAGAGACAAAGTCAAACCCTCTGTCTCTAAGGAGTGTTAGGTCAAAGTCAAACCCTCTGTCTCTAAGGAGTGTTAGGTCAAAGTCAAACCCTCTGTCTCTAAGGAGTGTTAGGTCAAAGTCAAACCCTCTGTCTCTAAGGAGTGTTAGTCAACATAATGGAAACATGTAACATGTTTCACCTTCACCATAACTGCTTCCTGTGAGGTCAATATTCCAAAAAACCATCAATCTCTGGAGGGAGACCAATGTGGAGATGTAACAGGATAGGATTTGAGCTCGATGGATGTGGGGGCTAGATAACACACCTCTCTTACTGATAAGCATCTGCACATTCTACACTAGCGTGTCGGGTTAATAGCTACTCTGATGCAGGGAAGAAGCAGGGTGAGTAAGTCTATGGCTGTGTCCCAATTATCTCTCCTTCCCCCTAAAGTGTGCCCTTGTTGGATTTAAAAAGCAGTGTCTGAAAACTCCCTCTAGCCCATGTCTACACTAAAACCTATTGTTTTACGTTTGTGGAGAGTAGTGAACGGGTGAACACTTCGGGAGAAAGGAGAGAGTATTGGGACACAACCTATATGATTACTCTGACCCTCGTCCTTCAAACATGACACAGTAATACACAGTACTACACAGTAGTACACATTGGCCATTAACTGAATGTGATAACTTCCAGTGTAGTGATGGTGGAAATGTGACTGTTTGAATGCACCTAACAGGCAAAAGGATGAACATTGTATCATGGTATTCTCTGGATGACAGGCAGTAGGATGAACATTGTATCATGGTATTCTCTGGATGACAGGCAGTAGGATGAACATTGTATCATGGTATTCTCTGGATGACAGGCAGTAGGATGAACATTGTATCATGGTATTCTCTGGATGACAGGCAGTAGGATGAACATTGTATCATGGTATTCTCTGGATGACAGGCAGTAGGATGAACATTGTATCATGGTATTCTCTGGATGACAGGCAGTAGGATGAACATTGTATCAACTGAATATTGCCTCTGTATGACGTCTCCCGTAGTGTAACGCTGTGTTTACGTTGTGACGTCTCCCGTAGTGTAACGCTGTGTTGACGTCTCCCGTAGTGTAACGCTGTGTTTACGTTATGACGTCTCCCATAGTGTAACGCTGTGTTTACGTTATGACGTCTCCCATAGTGTAACGCTGTGTTTACGTTATGACGTCTCCCGTAGTGTAACGCTGTGTTTACGTTGTGACGTCTCCCGTAGTGTAACGCTGTGTTGACGTCTCCCGTATTGTAACGCTGTGTTTACGTTATGACGTCTCCCATAGTGTAACGCTGTGTTTACGTTATGACGTCTCCCGTAGTGTAACGCTGTGTTTACGTTGTGACGTCTCCCGTAGTGTAACGCTGTGTTTACGTTGTGACGTCTCCCGTAGTGTAACGCTGTGTTTACATTGTGACGTCTCCCATAGTGTAACGCTGTGTTTACGTTGTGACGTCTCCCATAGTGTAACGCTGTGTTTACGCTATGACGTCTCCCATAGTGTAACGCTGTGTTTACGTTGTGACGTCTCCCGTAGTGTAACGCTGTGTTTACGTTATGACGTCTCCCATAGTGTAACGCTGTGTTTACGCTATGACGTCTCCCATAGTGTAACGCTGTGTTTACGTTGTGACGTCTCCCATAGTGTAACGCTGTGTTTACGCTATGACGTCTCCCATAGTGTAACGCGGTGTTGACGTCTCACATAGTGTAACGCTGTGTTTACGTTATGACGTCTCCCGTAGTGTAACGCTGTGTTTACGTTATGACGTCTCCCGTAGTGTAACGCTGTGTTTACGTTATGACGTCTCCCGTAGTGTAACGCTGTGTTTACGTTATGACGTCTCCCGTAGTGTAACGCTGTGTTTACGTTATGACGTCTCCCGTAGTGTAACGCTGTGTTTACGTTATGACGTCTCCCGTAGTGTAACGCTGTGTTTACGTTGTGACGTCTCCCATAGTGTAACGCGGTGTTGACGTCTCCCGTAGTGTAACGCTGTGTTTACGTTATGACGTCTCCCATAGTGTAACGCTGTGTTTACGTTATGACGTCTCCCGTAGTGTAACGCTGTGTTTACGTTATGACGTCTCCCGTAGTGTAACGCTGTGTTTACGTTATGACGTCTCACATAGTGTAACGCTGTGTTTACGTTATGACGTCTCCCGTAGTGTAACGCTGTGTTTACGTTATGACGTCTCCCATAGTGTAACGCTGTGTTTACGTTATGACGTCTCCCATAGTGTAACGCTGTGTTTACGTTATGACGTCTCCCGTAGTGTAACGCTGTGTTTACGTTATGACGTCTCCCGTAGTGTAACGCTGTGTTTACGTTATGACGTCTCCCATAGTGTAACGCTGTGTTTACGTTATGACGTCTCCCGTAGTGTAACGCTGTGTTTACGTTATGACGTCTCCCGTAGTGTAACGCTGTGTTTACGTTATGACGTCTCCCGTAGTGTAACGCTGTGTTTACGTTGTGACGTCTCCCATAGTGTAACGCTGTGCTTACGTTATGACGTCTCCCATAGTGTAACGCTGTGTTTACGTTATGACGTCTCCCATAGTGTAACGCGGTGTTGACGTCTCACATAGTGTAACGCTGTGTTTATGTTATGACGTCTCCCGTAGTGTAACGCTGTGTTTACGTTATGACGTCTCCCGTAGTGTAACGCTGTGTTTATGTTATGACGTCTCCCATAGTGTAACGCTGTGTTTACGTTATGATGTCTCCCATAGTGTAACGCGGTGTTGACGTCTCCCGTAGTGTAACGCTGTGTTTACGTTATGACGTCTCCCATAGTGTAACGCTGTGTTTACGTTGTGACGTCTCCCATAGTGTAACGCTGTGTTTACGTTATGACGTCTCCCGTAGTGTAACGCTGTGTTTACGCTATGACGTCTCCCGTAGTGTAACGCTGTGTTTACGTTATGATGTCTCCCGTAGTGTAACGCTGTGTTTACGTTATGACGTCTCCCATAGTGTAACGCTGTGTTTACGTTATAACGTCTCCCATAGTGTAACGCTGTGTTTACGTTATGACGTCTCCCATAGTGTAACGCTGTGTTTATGTTATGACGTCTCCCGTAGTGTAACGCTGTGTTTACGTTATGATGTCTCCCATAGTGTAACGCGGTGTTGACGTCTCCCGTAGTGTAACGCTGTGTTTATGTTATGACGTCTCCCATAGTGTAACGCTGTGTTTACGTTATGACGTCTCCCATAGTGTAACGCGGTGTTTACGTTATGACGTCTCCCGTAGTGTAACGCTGTGTTTACGTTATGACGTCTCCCGTAGTGTAACGCTGTGTTTACGTTATGACGTCTCCCGTAGTGTAACGCTGTGTTTACGTTATGACGTCTCCCATAGTGTAACGCTGTGTTTACGTTGTGACGTCTCCCATAGTGTAACGCTGTGTTTACGTTATGACGTCTCCCATAGTGTAACGCTGTGTTGACGTCTCCCGTAGTGTAACGCTGTGTTTACGTTATGACGTCTCCCGTAGTGTAACGCTGTGTTTACGTTATAACGTCTCCCATAGTGTAACGCTGTGTTGACGTCTCCCGTAGTGTAACGCTGTGTTTACGTTATAACGTCTCCCATAGTGTAACGCTGTGTTTACGTTATGACGTCTCCCGTAGTGTAACGCTGTGTTTACGTTATGACGTCTCCCGTAGTGTAACGCTGTGTTTACGTTATGACGTCTCCCATAGTGTAACGCTGTGTTTACGTTATGACGTCTCCCATAGTGTAACGCTGTGTTTACGTTATGACGTCTCCCATAGTGTAAGGATGTGTTTACGTTATGACGTCTCCCGTAGTATAACGCTGTGTTTACGTTGTGACGTCTCCCGTAGTGTAACGCTGTGTTTACGTTATGACGTCTCCCATAGTGTAACGCTGTGTTTACGTTATGACGTCTCCCGTAGTGTAACGCTGTGTTGACGTCTCCCGTAGTGTAACGCGGTGTTGACGTCTCCCGTAGTGTAACGCGGTGTTGACGTCTCCCGTAGTGTAACGCTGTGTTTACGTTATGACGTCTCCCGTAGTGTAACGCTGTGTTTACGTTATGACGTCTCCCATAGTGTAACGCTGTGTTTACGTTATGACGTCTCCCGTAGTGTAACGCTGTGTTGACGTCTCCCGTAGTGTAACGCGGTGTTGACGTCTCCCGTAGTGTAACGCGGTGTTGACGTCTCCCGTAGTGTAACGCTGTGTTTACGTTATGACGTCTCCCATAGTGTAACGCTGTGTTTACGTTGTGACGTCTCCCATAGTGTAACGCGGTGTTGACGTCTCCCATAGTGTAACGCGGTGTTGACCTCTCCCATAGTGTAACGCGGTGTTGACGTCTCCCATAGTGTAACGCGGTGTTGACGTCTCCCATAGTGTAACGCTGTGTTTACGTTGTGACGTCTCCCATAGTGTAACGCGGTGTTGACGTCTCTCATAGTGTAACGCGGTGTTGACGTCTCCCGTAGTGTAACGCTGTGTTTACGTTATGACGTCTCCCGTAGTGTAACGCTGTGTTTACGTTGTGACGTCTCCCATAGTGTAACGCGGTGTTGACGTCTCCCATAGTGTAACGCGGTGTTGACCTCTCCCATAGTGTAACGCGGTGTTGACGTCTCCCATAGTGTAACGCTGTGTTGACGTCTCCCATAGTGTAACGCTGTGTTGATGTAAAAGTTAAGTAGGACCATTAAGATCAGGCTGGTCTGAATTGAACAGTTGTTTTATTATCCCCAGCCATCCGCTAAGGAAAGGCCTTGCAGCAGCCAGGACGTTGTATGCAGCTCTAACCTGGCAGAACCAGGGCGTCCGTTTAAAACATCACAAGAGTGCTGCCGCAGAGAGAGAGAGAGAGAGAGAGAGAGAGAGCGAGGTAGGTGGACTAATGTCTGAAAATTGAATCAAGTCACAACACCCTGCAATTCTCTCCCACCAAGGTTAAAACAGGGAACGCAATATAAATAAATTGGTGCTCTAAAACAGTGTCTGACGAAAATAAATGAAGCAATATTGTTCCGTGCTGTAAGCAGCCACTACCAATTTCTTACCTCCAGGAAGAGGGCATTGTGATCTAGCCGTTGAGACGCTGCTGCGACATTTCGAAAAGAAATCATTTCACTTTTACATCAAGTGTTTTTCAGGGAAGTGATTTGAAGCTCATTACACGTTTTGGGGGAAAATAATTTCTATAATTAAGAATACTAGATGGTTTTTGCCAAAATTCACTCGATAATATACAAGACTGAGTTGTTCATTTTAAGGAGCAATAAGGCCACAAGGTTTGTATAAAAAACTGCAGTGTATTGGTTAACTTCTCTTACTAAGTATTAGAGATAGAGGTAGGGTTCCCGGACCCAGAGTAAGCCAAATAGTGGACTAAAAAGCAGGTTCAATGGAGAATTTCCTTGGTAGTGCTTCTTGGTCCAGGATATCAACCCTTAGAGTTTTAAGAGATTGTAGTGGTAGTGTGATGTGTTTTAATGTTGTCAGAACTAGTTTTTAAAGATCCTCCACGAGATCTACGGCACAAATTGAAAAAAGGTAGCTAGAAGCAAACTGTCTCCTTTTCAGTCAGATCAACTTAAAGGGGTTTCTGATGCTAAAACAGATGTGATAGATGAAGCATCATGTGTTACTAATTATTCACATATATATATATAAAAGTCAACATTTACTGCCAGATTGTGTTTACGTTAAATTAAATTTTGAGGGTCATTTGTCCAAAAATATCTCAACTCTTTCAGAACACTAAATGAAAAAATACTCTTGATTTATTGAAAACAGCATTCCAAAAACTGAGGCCGTGGAGAAACAAAAACAACTTCCACACAGTTTTTCCGGCTCTGTCCCAGACCTTTCAAAATGGTAAAATGCCAACCCCCCAAAAAACTGGCAAAATGGAGGGAAGGAAGACAACATCTCTATGCACCAGGCTGGGAAGACTGAATCTGCAATAGGTAAGCAGCTTGGTTTGAAGAAATCAACTGTGGGAGCAATTATTAGGAAATGGAAGACATACAAGACCACTGATAATCTCCCTCGATCTGGGGCTCCACGCAAGATCTCCCCCCATGGGGTCAAAATGATCTCAAGAACGGTGAGCAAAAATCCCAGAACCACACGGGGGGACCTAGTGGATGGGACCAAAGTAACAAAGCCTACCATCAGTAACACACTACGCCACCAGGGACTCAAATCCTGCAGTGCCAGACGTGTCCCCTTGCTTAAGCCAGTACATGTCCACGCCCGTCTGAAGTTTGCTAGAGAGCATTTGGTTGATCCAGAGTAAGATTGGGAGAATGTCATATGGTCAGATGAAACCAAAATATAACGTTTTGGTAAAAACTCAACCCGTCGTGTTTGGAGGACAAAGAATTCTGAGTTGCATCCAAAGAACACCATACCTACTGTGAAGCATGGGGGTGGAAACATCATGCTTTGGGGCTGTTTTTCTGCAAAGGGACCAGGACGACTGATCCGTGTAAAGGAAAGAATGAATGGGGCCATGTATCGTGAGATTTTGAGTGAAAACCTCCTTCCATCAGCAAGGGCATTGAAGATGAAACGTGGCTGGGTCTTTCAGCATGACAATGATCCCAAACACACCGCCCGGGCAATGAAGGAGTGGCTTCATAAGAAGCATTTCAAGGTCCTGGAGTGGCCTAGCCAGTCTCCAGATCTCAACCCCATAGAAAATCTTTGAAGGGAGTTACTGCTCTAGAGGAGATCTGCATGGAGGAATGGGCCAAAATACCAGCAACAGTGTGTGAAAACCTTGTGAAGATTTACAGAAAACGTTTGACCTCTGTCATTGCCAACAAAGGGTATATAACAAAGTATTGAGATAAACTTTTGTTCCACCATAATTTGCAAATAAATTCATTAAAAATCCTACAATGTGATTTTCTGGATGTTTTTTCTCATTTTGTCTGTCATAGTTGAAGTGTACCTATGAATAAAATTACAGTCCTCTCTCATCTTTTTAAGTGGGAGAACTTGCACAATTGGTGGCTGACTAAATACTTTTTGCCCCACTGTATGTAGGTCTATGGTGGCCTGAATTGGTTCCCAATCAGAGGCATCTGTTTATCGTTGTCTCTGATTGGGGATCCAATTTAGGTTGCCATTTTCCATGTTGGTTTTGTGGGTTATTATTCTATGTTTAGTTGCCTGTTTGCACTAGTCATATTGCTTCACGGTTCGTTTTGTTATTTTGTATAGTTTTGGTCAGTGTTGCATTCGTTTAATAAAATAGAATGTACGCTTATCACGCTGTGCCTTGGTCTCCTCCTTGACACAAGGGCCTAGTTTGAATATTTCATCCCTTTCTTCCCACTTGGCACAAACTGGTTGAAGGCGACAGGCGACAGGGGCGACAGGCGACAGAGGCGACAGAGGCGACAGAGGCGACAGGCGACAGAGGCGACAGGGGCGACAGAGGCGACAGAGGCGACAGAGGCGACAGGCGACAGAGGCGACAGAGGCGACAGGCGACAGGGGCGACAGGCGACAGGGGCGACAGGTGACAGGGGCGACAGGCGAGACAGGCGAATGAGGCGACAGGGGCGACAGAGGCGACAGGGGTGACAGGCGACAGGGGCGACAGGCGACAGGGGCGACAGGCGACAGAGGCGACAGGCGACAGGCGCGACAGGCGACAGGGGCGACAGGCGACAGGGGCGACAGGCGACAGAGGCGACAGGCGACAGGGGCGACAGGGGCGACAGGTGACAGAGGCGACAGGCGACAGGCGACAGAGGCGACAGGCAATAGGGAAGGTCAATACAAGACACTGAATAAAGAGAGAAATTGGTTTGTTCTCCTACTTTATGACTGGACAGTAACGTTTTAGCTTCGACAAAACCATGAGTCCAAAGTGAGTATCTAACTTGATATCAAACGAAAGACCCAGTAGAGAACATACACTGTTCCTACGTAAGGGAACAATCAGGCCTGGGATCAAATGGTATTTCAAACCTTTGAAATAATGAATCTGTGCTTGAGGTTGCCTGCCACAATGGAACCAATGGAAAAGTCTCATAAGTCTCTGTCTTTTCTCAGACTCAAGAAAACAATCAAAGTATTTGAAAGTTTTAATTTTCAATCTTACCCAGGTCTGTGGTGATACAGTATATGGCACCTGAATATACAGTAATTGAACGGATATTCATAAATATATATTTTTTACATTTCTACAGAATATTTGGTGTTCTAACCCACCTCTGCAAACAACCATACAAAGATAATGTGAATGAATACATAGACCTACATGTAGCTAAAAGATAATGTGAATGAATACATAGACCTACATGTAGCTAAAACATTGGCTAGACATAAGACTGCATTTCAACTTTATCGCCCTCATTCTGCCTCGTTACGGGCGCTGCTGTTTGATATTTGCTCTGGGTAATGACATGTTTAATTTGTTCCTGAATCCTTCAGTCATCGCCTGTGGATAAATAATTGTCAATTACTCATCAATTACGAGGCATGCCGCTGCCCGGGGTCTATGGAGACAGCAATCGCAGGGCTCTTCCACCCTCTTTTATTACAAATGTGGTTATGAGTTGAATCAATCCAGGTGCCATGTGGGGCTGCTGTGTGTGTTCATCACTAACAGCTCCCAGTAGGTTCATCATTTCCCTTTACAACAGCCTTCCTCGACTGTCTCTTCCTCCCCTCTCTCTTCCTCCCCTCTCTCTTCCTCCACTCTCTCTTCCTCTCCTCTCTCTTCCTCTCCTCTCTCTTCCTCCCTTGCTCTCTCATTCACTCAGTCTCTCTTGCTATCAGTTTTTCTCTCTTATACGTATTTTTTCTTCTTTCTCTCTCCCCATTCCTCCCTCCCAGTCTCTCACTCTCTCTCTCACTGTCTCTCCCTCTCTCTCTCTCACTGTCTCTCTCTCTGTCTCTCTCACTGTCTCTCTCTCTCACTCTCTCTGTCTCTCTCTCTCTCTCTCTGTCTCTCTCAATGTCTCTCTGTCTCTCTCTCTGTCTCTCCCTCTGTCTCTCTCACTGTCTCTCTCTCTCTCTCTCTCTCTCCCTCTCTCTCTGTCTCTCTCACTGTCTCTCTCTCTCTCTCTGTCTCATTGTCTCTCTCTCTCTCTCTCTCTCTCTCTCTCTCTCTCTCTCTCTCTCTCTCTCACTCTCTCTGTCTCTCTCACTCTCTCTGTCTCTCTCACTGTCTCTGTCTCTCTCACTGTCTCTGTCTCTCTCACTGTCTCTCCCTCTCTCTGTCTATCTATCTCTCTCTGTGTCTCTCTCTCTGTCTCTCTCTCTCTGTCTCTCTCTCTGTCTCTCTCTCTGTCTCCGTTTCTCTCTCTGTCTCTCTGTCTCTCTCTCTCAATCTTTTTCAACTTCAATTGAATGGCTTTATTGGCATGGAAAATGTATGTTTACATTGCCAAAGCAAGTGAAAAAGATTATAAACTAAATTGAAATAAACAATAAAAAATGTACAGTAAACATTACACTTACAAAAGAATAAAGACATTTCAAATGTCATATTATGTACATATACAGTGTTGTAACGATGTGCAAATCTCTCTCTCCCCCTCTCTCCCCCTCCCTTCCTCCCTCCCTTTCAGTCTCTATCCCACTCTCCCTTCACACATCTCCCTTTCTCTCTCTCTCTCCTTCTTGAGCACACCTCTGAGAGGTAGCAGAGGAAAGAGAGAGAAGAGAGAGAGAGGGCAGAGGAAAGAGAGAGGGCAGAGGAGAGAGAGAGGGTGGGTGGGTGGGACAGAGGAGAGAGAGAGGAGAGGGCAGAGGAAAGAGAGAGGCGAGAGAGAGAGGGCAGAGGAAAGAGAGAGGCGAGAGGGCAGAGGAAAGAGAGAGAAGAGAGAGGGTAGAGGCAGATCTTATGGAAGGCCAGGAGGAGCAGGTAAAGGGTCCATGAGCCAGAGAGCCGACACACATTTTGCTGAGCCTCAACGACAACGCCGGCAGGCAGGCAAGCAACCCTGAGAGGGTGGGGTAGTGAGTAATGAGGCTGGAATACAAAACAGAGACTGGGAGGAGGAGGAGGAGGTGGAGAGGTGGGTTGTGGGGATTTATCTAGTGGCAGCCCACTTCTTCACCTGCCCCCCCTACTGGATCATCACTGGATGAGGGATCTGGTCAAAAGCAGTGCACTTCCCATTGGCCTGCATAATAACACATTAATACTATTGGTAGGATTAGTATTACATTACAGTACAGCATCACACTCACTCACTCACTCACTCACTCACTCACTCACTCACACTCTCTCTCTCTCTCTCTCTCTCTCTCTCTCTCTCTCTCTCTCTCTCTCTCTCTCTCAACATGTGTTAACATTGCCAAAGCAAGTGAGGTAGATAATAATAAACACGAAAAAATGACAGTAAACATTACACACACAGAAGTTTCAAAACAATAAACACATTACAAATGTCATATTATATATATATATATATATACAGTGTTGTAGCAATGTACAAATGGTTAAAGTACACAAGGGAAAATAAATAAACATATTTGTATTTACAATGGTGTTTGTTCTTCACTGGTTGCCCTTTTCTTGTGGCAACAGGTCACAAATCTTGCTGCTGTGATGGCACACTGTGGTATTTCACCCAGTAGATATGGGAGTTTATCAAAATTGGATTTGTTTTCGAATTCTTTGTGGATCTGTGTTATCTGAGGGAAATATGTCTCTCTAATATGGTCATACATTGGGCAGGTATTCTGGTATTCTGTTTAGGGCCAAATAGCATTCTAGTTTGCTCTGTTTTTTTGTTAATTCTTTCCAATGCCGCAAGTAGTTCTCTTTTTGTTTTCTCATGATTTGGTTGGGTCTAATTGGTCTAATTGGTCTAATTGGTCTAATTGGTCTAATTGGTCTAATTGTGCTGCTGTCCTGGGGCTCTGTGGGGTGTGTTTGTGTTTGTGAACATAGCCACAGGACCAGCTTGCTTAGGGGACTCTTCTCCAGGTTCATCTCTCTCTCTCTCTCTCTCTCTCTCTCTCTCCCTCTCTCTCTCTCTCTCTCTCTCTCTCTCAGGTTTGGTTAGTCCAGCCTACCTTGTTGGGGTTGGTGGCGGTGAGAATCCAGACACACTGAGCGTTGGACTCATACTGGATGGGGAAGTTGGGAGAAGTGAATGTGCCAGCAGGACCTTGAAGATTAGAGCCGCATGTTTTCACTGTAACAAAACGAAAAAGAGATGGAGAGAGAGAAAGAGAAGGAGAGAGAAATAAATAATAATGGTTATTAATTTAACATTTTGACATTTAACAACCTGGCAAACACAAAAGTTGTGGTTAATTAGAGACAGATGTTGCCAAATGCCACTGTGTGTGTGTGTGTGTGTGTGTGTGTGTGTGTGTGTGTGTGTGTGTGTGTGTGTGTGTGTGTGTGTGTGTGTGTGTGTGTGTGTGTGTGTGTGTGTGTGTGTGTGTGTGTGTGTGTGTGTGTATAAGACGGCACTTTAGGTCTACGGATTTGGCTCACATTGAGTGCTCGTATTAATGAAATATCGGCAGAACTTAGAGAAAGTCAGGTTGAATGGCCCTAAGATTCCTACCAAGAATTTTACTTTTAAATATTCTGCCTGCTGCTATCTGAACCAGATTTGTTTCCTGCAGTCAAATGACCAAATTGCCCTCTAGTGGCCCCATGGGAGGAATAGTATTAATATTTCAACATTTTGTTGTTGTTGTTACCTCAGAAAATCCAGTGTTTCTATGCCAAACGGTTTTGTTATAATTGAGTCTTCTGTAATGTACAGTATATAGTGTAATATTAGGATGTATAACTCCAAATTCCAAACATTTCAACTCTATATGTGACATGGTACAGGTGCCTTCCATGTGTGTGAGGTGTATACTTCTGTTTCAAAGTAGATTTGTTAAAGACGACCAAGAAACACTGCAGTAAAAGATTAAAGAGATTGAATGGGACCTTAAGCACTTACAAATTCACATTTCATATTGTACCAATTGGAGTTTGTAACATAACCCCCCCCCCCCCAAAAAAACGTAATATATCATATGAAATGGACGTCATTGTTCGTGAGTGCTACTTTCGAAAACCACACCACAAACCTTAAGCTATGGTTTCAGTTGTCATGTACTAGCACGGCAAGTGGTACCGCAGCGTCAAGAATAGGTCCAAGAGGCATCTAAACAGCTTCTACCCTGAAGCCATAAGTGTCCTGAACAGCTAATCAAATGGCTACCCAGACTATTTGCACCCCCCCCCCCCCCCCATCTTCATCACTGCTGCTACTCTCTGTTGTTATCTATGCATAGTCACTTTAATAACTCTACCTGTCGTTATTACCAGTACCCCCTGTATATAGCCTCCACATTGACTCTGTACCGGTACCCCCTGTATATAGCCTCCACATTGACTCTGTACCGGTACCCCCTGTATATAGCCTCCACGTTGACTCTGTACCGGTACCCCCTGTATATAGCCTCCACATTGACTCTGTACCGTAATACCCTGTATATAGCCTCCACATTGACTCTGTACCGGTACCCCCTGTATATAGCCTCCACATTGACTCTGTACCGGTACCCCCTGTATATAGCCTCCACATTGATTCTGTACCGGTACCCCCTGTATATAGCCTCCACATTGACTCTGTACCGTAATACCCTGTATTAAGCCTCCACATTGACTCTGTACCGGTACCCCCTGTATATAGCCTCCACATTGACTCTGTACCGGTACCCCCTGTATATAGCCTCCACATTGACTCTGTACCGTAATACTCTGTATATAGCCTCCACATTGACTCTGTATCGGTACCCCCTGTATATAGCCTCCACATTGACTCTGTACCGGTACCCCCTGTATATAGCCTCCACATTGATTCTGTACCGGTACCCCCTGTATATAGCCTCCACATTGACTCTGTACCGTAATACCCTGTATATAGCCTCCACATTGACTCTGTACCGGTACCCCCTGTATATAGCCTCCACATTGACTCTGTACCGGTACCCCCTGTATATAGCCTCCACATTGACTCTGTACCGGTACCCCCTGTATATAGCCTCCACATTGACTCTGTACAGTAATACCCTGTATATAGCCTCCACATTGACTCTGTACCGGTACCCCCTGTATATAGCCTCCACATTGACTCTGTACCGGTACCCCCTGTATATAGCCTCCACATTGACTCTGTACCGTAATACCCTGTATATAGCCTCCACATTGACTCTGTATCGGTAACCCCTGTATATAGCCTCCACATTGACTCTGTACCGGTACCCCCTGTATATAGCCTCCACATTGACTCTGTACCGTAATACCCTGTATACAGTGCCTTGCGAAAGTATTTGGCCCTCTTGAACTTTGCGACCTTTTGCCACATTTCAGGCTTCAAACATAAAGATATAAAACTGTATTTTTTTGTGAAGAATCAACAACAAGTGGGACACAATCATGAAGTGGAACGACATTTATTGGATATTTCAAACTTTTTTAACAAATCAAAAACTGAAATATTGGGCGTGCAAAATTATTCAGCCCCCCTCAAGTTAATACTTTGTAGCGCCACCTTTTGCTGTGATTACAGCTGTAAGTCGCTTGGGGTATGTCTCTATCAGTTTTGCACATCGAGAGACTGACATTTTTTCACATTCCTCCTTGCAAAACAGCTCGAGCTCAGTGAGGTTGGATGGAGAGCATTTGTGAACAGCAGTTTTCAGTTCTTTCCACAGATTCTCGATTGGATTCAGGTCTGGACTTTGACTTGGCCATTCTAACACCTGGATATGTTTATTTTTGAACCATTCCATTGTAGATTTTGCTTTATGTTTTGGATCATTGTCTTGTTGGAAGACAAATCTCCGTCCCAGTCTCAGGTCTTTTGCAGACTCCATCAGGTTTTCTTCCAGAATGGTCCTGTATTTGGCTCCATCCATCTTCCCATCAATTTTAACCATCTTCCCTGTCCCTGCTGAAGAAAAGCAGGCCCAAACCATGATGCTGCCACCACCATGATTGACAGTGGGGATGGTGTGTTCAGCTGTGTTGCTTTTACGCCAAACATAACGTTTTGCATTGTTGCCAAAAAGTTCAATTTTGGTTTCATCTGACCAGAGCACCTTCTTCCACATGTTTGGTGTGTCTCCCAGGTGGCTTGTGGCAAACTTTAAACAACACTTTTTATGGATATCTTTAAGAAATGGCTATCTTATTGCCACTCTTCCATAATGGCCAGATTTGTGCAATATACGACTGATTGTTGTCCTATGGACAGAGTCTCCCACCTCAGCTGTAGATCTCTGCAGTTCATCCAGAGTGATCATGGGCCTCTTGGCTGCATCTCTGATCAGTCTTCTCCTTGTATGAGCTGAAAGTTTAGAGGGACGGCCAGGTCTTGGTAGATTTGCAGTGGTCTGATACTCCTTCCATTTCAATATTATCGCTTGCACAGTGCTCCTTGGGATGTTTAAAGCTTGGGAAATATTTTGTATCCAAATCCGGCTTTAAACTTCTTCACAACAGTATCTCGGACCTGCCTGGTGTGTTCCTTGTTCTTCATGATGCTCTCTGCGCATTTAAAGGACCTCTGAGACTATCACAGTGCAGGTGCATTTATACGGAGACTTGATTACACACAGGTGGATTGTATTTATCATCATTAGTCATTTAGGTCAACATTGGATCATTCAGAGATCCTCACTGAACTTCTGGAGAGAGTTTGCTGCACTGAAAGTAAAGGGGCTGAATAATTTTGCACGCCCAATTTTTCAGTTTTTGATTTGTTAAAAAAGTTTGAAATATCCAATAAATGTCGTTCCACTTCATGATTGTGTCCCACTTGTTGTTGATTCTTCACAAAAAAATACAGTTTTATATCTTTATGTTTGAAGCCTGAAATGTGGCAAAAGGTCGCAAAGTTCAAGGGGGCCGAATACTTTTGCAAGGCACTGTATAGCCTCCACATTGACTCTGTACCGGTACCCCCTGTATATAGCCTCCACATTGACTCTGTACCGGTACCCCCTGTATATAGCCTCCACATTGATTCTGTACCGGTACCCCATGTATATATCCTCCACATTGACTCTGTTCCTGTACCCCCTGTATATAGCCTCCACATTGACTCTGTACCGTAATACTCTGTATATAGCCTCCACATTGACTCTGTATCGGTACCCCCTGTATATAGCCTCCACATTGACTCTGTACCGGTACCCCCTGTATATAGCCTCCACATCGACTCTGTACCGGTACCCCCTGTATATAGCCTCCACATTGACTCTGTACCGGTACGCCCTGTATATAGTCTCCACATTGACTCTGTACCGGTACCCCCTGTATATAGCCTCCACATTGACTCTGTACCGGTACCCCCTGTATATAGCCTCCACATTGACTCTGTACCGGTACCCCCTGTATATAGCCTCCACATTGACTCTGTACCGGTACCCCCTGTATATAGCCTCCACATTGACTCTGTACCGGTACCCCCTGTATATAGCCTCCACATTGACACTGTACCGGTACCCACACTATATAGCCTCCACATTGACTCTGTACCGGTACCCCCTGTATATAGCCTCCACATTGACTCTGTACAGGTACCCCCTGTATATAGCCTCCACATTGACTCTGTACTGGTACCCCCTGTATATAGCCTCCACATTGACTCTGTACCGTAACACCCTGTATATAGCCTCCACATTGACTCTGTACCGGTACCCCCTGTATATAGCCTCCACATTGACTCTGTACCGGTACCCCCTGTATATAGCCTCCACATTGACTCTGTACAGGTACCCCCTGTATATAGCCTCCACATTGACTCTGTACCGGTACCCCCTGTATATAGCCTCCACATTGACTCTGTACCGGTACCCCCTGTATATATCCTCCACATTGACTCTGTACCAGTACCCCCTGTATATAGCCTCCACATTGACTCTGTACCAGTACCCCATGTATATAGCCTCCACATTGACTCTGTACCGGTACACCCTGTATATAGCCTCCACATTGACTCTGTACCGGTACCCCCTGTATATAGCCTCCACATAGACTCTGTACCGGTACCCCCTGTATATAGCCTCCACATTGACTCTGTACCGGTACCCCATGTATATAGCCTCCACACTGACACTGTACCGGTACCCCATGTATATAGCCTCCACATTGACACTGTACCGGTACCCCATGTATATAGCCTCCACATTGACACTGTACCGGTACCCCCTGTATAAAGCCCCACTATTGTTATTTACCTCTGCTCCTTAATTATTTGTTATTCTTATCTCTTACTTTTTGGGGGGATATTTTCGTAAAACTGCATTGTTGGTTTGTAAGTAAGCATTTCATTGTAAGGTCTGTTGTATTTGACGCATGTGACAAATACAATTTGATTTGACTGGAAGCCTATTAGAGTGTAGCCATAGGATTAAAACAGGAAGTAAAAATTAGAGTGTAGCCATAGGATTAAAACAGGAAGTAAAAATGAGAGTGTAGCCATAGGATTAAAACAGGAAGTAAAAATTAGAGCGTAGACATAGGATTAAAACAGGAAGTAAAAATGAGAGTGTAGCCAAAGGATTAAAACAGGAAGTAAAAATTAGAACGTAGCCAAAGGATTAAAACAGGAAGTAAAAATGAGAGTGTAGCCAAAGGATTAAAACAGGAAGTAAAAATGAGAGTGTAGCCAAAGGATTAAAACAGGAAGTAAAAATGAGAGTGTAGCCAAAGGATTAAAACAGGAAGTAAAAATGAGAGTGTAGCCAAAGGATTAAAACAGGAAGTAAAAATTTGAGTGTAGCCAAAGGATTAAAACAGGAAGTAAAAATTTGAGTGTAGCCAAAGGATTAAAACAGGAAGTAAAAATTAGAGTGTAGCCATAGGATTAAAACAGGAAGTAAAAACCATCCGGGTCACTCTCTGCCTTATTAACATTATGTGTTGCTTTATTTCTCTGTTTTCCAGGGGAGATGAGGAAGTGTTTGGTGGTACTACGATCCAGTGAGCCAGGCAGCTGATAAAGTCATTCCTGGGTATTTATCATGTCAGAGTCATGGTCACGATAAGAGATGTGAACGACTGCCACTTTAGACGTTATCTAATATCCTTGACCTGGTATATAAATAAAACAAATGGCACGGTCTCTTTAGTTCTCGAATTCTGACGCTAATGTTTCAAATAATCTGTATAGGAAATAATAGACATGGAGTCAATCAACTGTCTAACCAGCATCAGCTAGCGCACATGGGGAGAATACCATTAAGAAACATTGAGAGCAACGAGCATTCTCATTGTGGAAATAAGATTTCCTCTTCACAATATGACTTTGCTAATTAGTATTTTATTTTTAATAAAAGCAACACACTTCCTATTACAATCTCATTATCGGAGAGCAATAACAGATCCTCATCGAAACAGAAAGCGACAGAGAGAGAGATACAGACAGAGAGAGAGAGAGAGAGAGAGAGAGATACAGACAGAGAGAATGAGAGAGAGATAGAGAGATACAGACAGAGAGAGTAAGATAGAGAGAATGAGAGTGAGAGAGAGAGAGAGAGAGAGAGAGAGAGAGAGAGAGAGAGAGAGAGAGAGAGAGAGAGAGAACAGAGCAGAGCAGAGCAGAGGTCACAATCAGATGAGCTCCTGCATTTTTCAGCATTTTCTTCAAAAAATAGTTAGATAATTAGATTTTTTTTGTCAGGAACACATACAGAATGCTACCCCTCTACAACATAACCCTCACTTCAAATCAAAACTCAAAACCTACAACCTGATTTTGGACGGAATTACGGAATTACCTGGATGACTACCAATGATTATTATTCTATACAGCAAACTCTCTGGAAAACAACAGAAACCTGAAAACACCACATGGAACTGAGTGAGTAATGTTTAGTCTGAAACTATATTCTATTTCCAAAAGCCAAGAAGAAAAATACACTACATTACTTTATAAGGACTAAATTCTAACATAATTCTGCCAAGCTTGATACAGCTTCAACTAGTGAGAGGTGTCAAAGCCCATTAGCCCAACAATGGCAGGAGAGTCAAACAGTCTACTCCAACTAAATGGAGAGACCTTAGAAGCTGCCTCCCGCTGTTCAGATGTAATTAAAATACAGTACCCTGTGTATGTAAAGAATGATAAGGCAAGAAAAGATTACAAAATGAAGCTCCTTATGGAAAATCAGGAGATACTTTTTGCGGACTATTACAAAAATGGGAACATCAGCAACCTTATCTTCCACACAAACCATCCCCTGGCATGGCACAGTGCTATATTAACACACTTACCCCTCTGTTAAGAGAGGGGGTGTTAACGAGGGGTGGAAACTCAGGATACTTGACAACGAGGACTCTGAGTCAGCTAATATAAATATCTATAAGTCTGGAACAGTAATGGTACAGAGTAACCATAAACAGTTTCAGCTGGACTTTCACCTAATTAAAGAATTAGCCCAGCAGGAGAAGCTCTCCCTTGAGAAAGATACCCCCACCCCGAGCGGGACCTCTTCGTTATATAACCCCACAGACAAGCAACCCCCAGTCAACCTCCCAGCACAGAGTACTACTCCCTCATTGAAATGAAGAATAAATTCACCCAGCTGGAGGTAAGGCAGGTGGAGCTGGAACAGCAGGTGATGACACTCCAGTCAGCACAGACACAGACAACAGTCCAGCACAACACCCTCTTAACCAGACCCGGAGTGCTGGAGGTGGAGAGAGGCATATCTGCACTCTGGACAGTGGTGAGACAACTTCAACAGAAGAAAGAGCAGGAGCAGGAGAAGAACAGAGCACTAGAAGAGAGGATCAGACTGCTGGAGGAGAGGGTGAGGGCGATGGCGTGTGACAGAGAACAACCCACTAGAGGTGGCCACCCCCACAGAGAAGCCAGCAGAAGAGCCCATCTTCAGCACCCGACAAAAGTCTCGACACCACAGCAGAACAGTCCACACCAGACCCTGACAATAGAGTCGACATCACAGCAGTACAGACAAATGAAGAACCCCAAGCCCAGCGACTCCCACTGCCCCTGAGCACCCCCCCTGTCAGCCACCCTGATAGCCCTTCTGACAACCCCCCCACACCCACTGAGGACAAACACGAGACACAGATTGTACTCCTTATGGACTCAAATGGGAAATATATAATATAAAATATATAATATAAAATATAAAATATATAATATAAATATATAATATAACATATAAAATATAAAATATTTTTCCCAAACACAGTGTGTCTAAACTCTGGTGTCCAAACACCCAGCCGCCCTAGACCTTCTGTCTGAGGACCAACTAGGGTCACCCAGCCACATAATAATACACCCAGCGCCCTAGACCTTCTGTCTGAGGACCAACTAGGGTCACCCAGCCACATAATAATACACCCAGCGCGCCCTAGACCTTCTGTCTGAGGACCAACTAGAGTCACCTAGCCACATAATAATACACACAGGCACAAACGACCTGAGAGCATAGCAGGAAAGGGTGGCCACAGCACTGAAGGAAGTGATTGAAAAAGCTTCTTCTACTTTCCCCAACGCACAAGTGGTTATCTCCACCCTGCTACCACGAAAAGACTTCCGCCCTGCCACAATACAGCGGGTAAACTCAAGTATTTCCCATGACTGTGCCTCAAAACCAAATGCTTTCCTGGCCCACCACTCCACCCTGGACTTGAACAGCCTCTATGACCAGGTCCACCTCTACAAGGCAGCAGTGCCCACCTTTGCCCGGACTCTAAAGGATATCACTCTCAAACGTATCCCCAACACTTCACACAGGAGAAACATATCAATAGACACCCCACCCAGACCAGCGAGACATTCTCCCAGACCTGCGGGACCACCCCCTGGACCTACACATAGAGGACCCACGCCAAGAGGACTTACATCCAGACCACAGCACCCCCAGACACATCCACACCCCCACCCCAACCAATCAACACCCACCCCCCACGTCAACCATGCCCATACCCCATTTAGGCCCCCTCAGATCAAACCTATGCCACTCCTGCCCACCCCATGCACCCCACCCCCGCAAAGAGGGCCTCAACATGGAAGTCACACATACGCCCAGGTAGTGAGCGGGCAAACAGGCCCAACCCCGACTCTTACACTAGCCCGAGCCAGATGCTCATCAGGCTCTGCTCACACTTACTGGCCTGAGGCCAAACCACGACCAACAACATCGAACACTTTATGGAACACAAAGCCTTCACTATATCATCCTGGAATATCCAAGGCCTGAGGTCATCTGCCTTTGGCCTAAAGAGCAGGAACCCGGACTTCACCAAAGAAATCGGTAATACAGACATTGTCATCCTGCAAGAAACCTGGTATAGAGGAGACGGACTCACTGGTTGCCCTCTAGGTTACAGAGAGCTGGTTGTCACATCCACCAAACTACCAGGTGTGAAACAGGGAAGGGACTCAGGGGGATGCTAATTTGGTATAGAGCAGAGCTAACTCACTCTATTAAATTAATCAAAACAGGAACATTTTACATTTGGCTAGAAATTCAAAAGCAAATTATCTTAAAAGAGAAAAATGTCCTCCTGTGTGCTATCTATATCCCCCCACTAGAATCCCCATACTTGAAGACAGCTTCTCCATCCTGGAGGGGGAAATCAATCATTTCCAGACCCAGGGACATGTACTAGTCTGTGGCGACCTAAATGCCAGAACCGGACCAGAACCTGACACCCTCAGCACACAGGGGGACAAACACCTGCCTGCAGGTGACAGCATTCCCTCCCCCATATGCCCCCCTAGGCACAACTATAACAATATAACCAACAAAAACGGGTCACAACTCCTGCAGCTCTGTCGCACGCTGGGTATGTACATAGTCAATGGTAGGCTTCGAGGGGACTCCTATGGTAGGTACACCTATAGCTCATCTCTTGGCAGTAGTACTGTAGACTACTTTATCATTGACCCCAAACCAGAGTCTCTCAGAGCGTTCACAGTCAGCCCACTGACACCCCTATCAGACCCCAGCAAAATCACAGTCCACTTGAACAGAGCAATACTCAATCATGAGAAATCGAAGCCAAAGGAGCTGAGTAACATTAAGAAATGCTATAGATGGAAGGAATGCAGTTTGGAAACCTACCAAAAGACAATTAGGCAACAACAAATTCAATCCCTTTTAGAGAATTTCCTGGGTAAAATGTTCCAATGTAATAGTGAAGGTGTAAACTCGGCAGTAGAAAATCTTAACAGTATATTTGACCTCTCAGCTTCCCTATCAAATCTAAAAATCTCAAATAGAAAACCGAAAAAAATGAATAAAAATGACAAATGGTTTGATGAAGAAAGCAAAAATCTAAGAAAGAAATTGAGAAACCTGTCCAACCAAAAACATAGAGACCCGGAAAACCTGAGTCTACGCCTTCACTATGGTGAATCACTAAAACAATACAGAAATACACTACGGAAAAACAAGGAACAGCACGTCAGAAATCAGCCCAATGTTATTGAAGAATCCATAGACTCTAACCACTTCTGGGAAAATTGGAAAACACTAAACAAACAACAACACGAATAATTATCTGTCCAAAATGGAGATGTATGAGTAAACCACTTCTCCAATCTTTTTGGCCGAAATAACAAAGAATAAAGAGCAAAAACATATACATGATCAAATACAAATCTTAGAATCAACTATTAAAGACTACCAGAACCCACTGGATACTCCAATCACCTTGAATGAGCTACAGGACAAAATAAAAACCCTCCAACCCAAAAAGGCTTGTGGTGTTGATGGTATCCTTAATGAAATGATCAAATATACAGACAACAAATTCCAATTGGCTATACTAAAACTCTTTAACATCATCCTTAATTCTGGCATCTTCCCCAATATTTGGAACCAAGGACTGATCACCCCAATCCAAAAAAGTGGAGACAAATTTGACCCCAATAACTACCGTGGAATATGCGTCAACAGTAACCTTGGGAAAATCATCTGCATTATCATTAACAGCAGACTCATACATTTCCTCAATGAAAACAATGTACTGAGCAAATGTCAAATTGGCTTTTTACCAAATTACCGTACAACAGACCATGTATTCACCCTGCACACCCTAATTGACAACCAAACAAACCAAAACAAAGGCAAAAGCTTCTCATGCTTTGTTGATTTCAAAAAAGACTTTGACTCAATTTGGCATGAGGGTCTGCTATACAAGTTGATTGAAAGTGGTGTTGTGGGAAAAACATATGACATTATAAAATCCAAGTACACAAACAACAATTATGCCGTTAAAATTGGCAAAAAACACACACATTTCTTCACACAGGGCCGTGGGGTGAGACAGGGATGCAGCTTAAGCCCCACCCTCTTCAACATATATATCACCGAACTGGCGCGGGCACTAGAAAAGTCTGCAGCACCCGGCCTCACCCTACTAGAATCTGAAGTTAAATGTCTACTGTTTGCTGATGATCTGGTGCTTCTGTCACCAACCAAGGAGGGCCTACAGCAGCACCTAGATCTTCTGCACAGATTCTGCCAGAATCACTCACTGTCCCACAGGCTACAGAGAGGTAATTGTGCCATCACAGAAACAGAGCTATGTCAATAGAGGCAGAGACTCTGGAGGATTGATCATTTGGTACAAATCCGAAATACAACAACTAAGTGATCCCCTCAAAATTGGTCGATATCACATTTGGTTAAAACTGAAAAAAATAACTTGTATTGACAGAAAAATATGTGTTCCTTTGCGCAATATACAGTGGGGCAAAAACGTATTTAGTCAGCCACCAATTGTGCAAGTTGACAGACAAAATTAGAAAAAAAATCCAGAAAATCACATTGTAGGATTTTTAATGAATATATTTGCAAATTATGGTGGAAAATAAGTATTTGGTCAATAACAAAAGTTTATCGCAATACTTTGTTATATACCCTTTGTTGGCAATGACAGAGGTCAAACGTTTTCTGTAAGTCTTCACAAGGTTTTCACACACTGTTGCTGGTATTTTGGCCCATTCCTCCATGCAGATCTCCTCTAGAGCAGTGATGTTTTGGGGCTGTTGCTGGGCAACACGGACTTTCAACTCCCTCCAAAGATTTTCTATGAGGTTGAGATCTGGAGACTGGCTAGGCCACTCCAGGACCTTGAAATGCTTCTTACGAAGCCACTCCTTCGTTGCCCGGGCGGTGTGTTTGGGATCATTGTCATGCTGAAAGACCCAGCCACGTTTCATCTTCAATGCCCTTGCTGATGGAAGGAGGTTTTCACACAAAATCTCACTATACATGGCCCCATTCATTCTTTCCTTTACACGGATCAGTCGTCCTGGTCCCTTTGCAGAAAAACAGCCCCAAAGCATGATGTTTCCAACCCCATGCTTCACAGTAGGTATGGTGTTCTTTGCATGCAACTCAGCATTCCTTGTCCTCCAAACACGACGAGTTGAGTTTTTACCAAAAAGTTATATTTTGGTTTCATCTGACCATATGACATTCTCCCAATATTCTTCTGGATCATCCAAATGCTCTCTAGCAAACTTCAGACGGGCCTGGACATGTACTGGCTTAAGCAGGGGGACACGTCTGGCACTGCAGGATTTGAGTCTTACTGATGGTATGCTTTGTTACTTTGGTCCCAGCTCTCTGCAGGTCATTCACTAGGTCCCCCCGTGTGGTTCTGGGATTTTTGCTCACCGTTCTTGTGATCATTTTGACCCCACGAGGTTAGATCTTGCGTGGAGCCCCAGATCGAGGGAGATTATCAGTGGTCTTGTATGTCTTCCATTTCCTAATAATTGCTCTCACAGTTGATTTCTTCAAACCAAGCTGCTTACCTATTGCAGATTCAGTCTTCCCAGCCTGGTTCAGGTCTACAATTTTGTTTCTGGTGTCCTTTGACAGCTCTTTGGTCTTGGCCATAGTGGAGTTTGGAGTGTGACTGTTTGAGGTTGTGGACAGGTGTCTTTTATACTGATAACAAGTTCAAACAGGTGCCATTAATACAAGTAATGAGTTTGGGACAGAGGAGCCTCTTAAAGAAGAAGTTACAGATCTGTGAGAGCCAGAAATCGTGCTTGTTTGTAGGTGACCAAATACTTATTTTCCACCATAATTTGCAAATAAATTCATTAAAAATCCTACAATGTGATTTTCTGGAATTTTTTTCTGTCGCTTTGTCTGTCATAGTTGAAGTGTACCTATGATGAAAATTACAGGCCTCTCTCATCTTTTTCAGTGGGAGAACTTGCACAAATGGTGGCTGACTAAATACTTTTTTGCCCCAATGTATATCCCACCCTCAGAATCCCCATATTACTTAGAGAAGATCTTCCCCACCTTTGAGGAAGAGACGTGACATTTCTAGGCCCAGGGAAATGTGCTCATCTGTGGGAACACAAATGGAAAAAGGTAGGAACACTACCTGATCTAATGAGCACACGAGGGGCAGCTTTATTGGAGGCCATTCTGTTTCTAACTGTCTTCGTCTCCTCCATAGAAACAACAGTGACAGCACCATCAACAAAAATGGAAGGGATCTGTTGCAGCTCTGTAGAAGCCTGGGTCTGTACTTTGTCAATGGTGGGTTACTCTTTGGGGAGATTCACCTACTGCTCACCTCTTGGCCACAGTACAGTAGACTATATGATCACAGACACTGACCCCTTCTCTCTCAGCTCATTCACTGTCAAGCCACTAACACCTCTGTCTGATCACAGCCAAATTACGTTGTTCCTCAAAAGAACAGACATGGAAACAACCAGACATTCACAGCCCAGTAAGCTGTACAACATCAGACATTCATACAGATGGGCCCCAAAACAGCACAGAAGAAAACCAGAAAGCAACCTGGAACCAAAATATCCAAACACTCTTAGACAACTTTCTGGATACCACATTTACTCACAGTAAAGAAGGCATCATTCTAGCAGTACAAAACATCAACTATATATTCAGGCAAACAGCAGAGGAAGCACAATTGAAATTGATAGAAAACAAAACAAAAAAATATCACAGATGACAACTGGTTTGATGCAGACTATAAAATTATGAGGAAAAAACTTAGAACACTATCCAACCAAAAGCACAGAGACCCAAATAATGGTGAATTACGCCTTCATTACTGTGAGACTTTAAAACTCTATAAACGTACACTCAGAACCAAAAAAGCACAGTACAACAGCAAGCAGCTGACACTAATTGAGGAATCCATAAACACAAACAACTTCTGGCAAAATTGGAAAAAACTAAACAAATCTGAAAAAGAGGAATTAGCAATACAAAATGGTGACATATGGACAACTCATTTTAAAACACTCTACAACACCGTTCAAATTAACACAAACGCAGAACAACGCCAAATTCATGAGAAGCTGAATGGATTAGAAAAAGCTATAAAGGACAATTAAAATCCACTGGACTCCCCAATTCCTGACCAGGAGCTCTATAAGAAACTTCAGACTCTGAAATTTAAAAAAGCATGCAGACCTGATGGCATCCTAAATGAGATGCTCAAACTCACTAGTGCAAAATCTCAATTGGCTATATTAAAACTGTTTAATTTGATCCTGAGTGTAGGTTATTTCCCTGAAATCTGGAATCTGGAATCATAACCCCAATCTTTAAAAACGGAGACAAATTTGACCCTAACAATTACAGAGGCATTTGTGTGAACAGTAACCTGGGGAAGGTTTTCTGTAGTATTATAAATGTAAGAGTTCTAAACTTCCTTAATAAGCACAATGTCTTGAGTAAAAGCCAAATTGGATTTATACCAAAACATTGCAGAACTGATTATATTTACACCCTACACACCATGATAGATAAACATGTCCACCAAAATAATACCAACAAATACGCTTGCTTTATCGACTTCCAAAAAGCATCTGATTCTATTTGGCACACAGGACTGTTCTACAAGTTACAAGTTATTGAAAGTGGTGTAGGGGGTAAAACACATGACATAATTAAATCAATGTATACTGGCAATACGTGCAGCATTAAAATTGGCAAAAAATAACAGAATTCTTTAACCAGGGGCGGGGCCTTCGTCAGGGTTGCAATCTGAGCCCTGCACTCTTCAATATTTATATCAACGAATTGGCCACTATTCTAGAAAAATCCTCAGCCACTGGTGTTAGTCTCCACAATTCAGAAGTTAAATGCCTACTCTTCGCAGATGACCTATGCCTGCTGTCACCCACAGCACATGGCCTACAGCAGAGCCTGGACCTGCAAGAGCAGTACTGCCAGACCTTGGCCCTGGCAGTAAACCCCAAAAAGACTAAAATAATGATTTTCCAGAGAAGATCCAGATCTCAGGGAATTAGACCAAAGTTCTCAATTGGTACAAAATATATAGAGTACTGCACACACTACAATTACTTAGGTTTACAAATAAGCTCAACTGGACACCTTAATGAGGCAGTGAATGAACTGAGAGAGAAAGCACACAGGACATTCTACGCCATGAAAAAGCAAATGCAAATTGAAATACCTATTAAAATTTGGCTAAAACTAATTGAATATGTCATTGAACCAATTGCACTTTATGGCAGCGAGGTGTGGGGTCCACTTGCAAAACAAGATTTCATCAAATGGGACAAACACCCAATTGAAACCCTGCATGCAGAGTTCTGTAAGATTATCCTACATGTCCAGAGGAAAACTACAAACAATGCATGCAGGGCAGAATTAGGCCAATATCCACTAATAATAAAAACTCAAAAAAGAGCAATTAAGTTTTGGAAGCATCTAAAATACAGTGACCCCCTCTCATATAATTACCAAGCCCTGCAATGCCAAGAGCTGAACAAAGAAAATAGTCCCCTCATCCAGCTGGTCCTGGGGCTGAGTTCACAAACCTGTTCTACTAACACACTGAAGCCTCAGTCCCCTCATCCAGCTGGTCCTGGGGCCGAGTTCACAAACCTGTTCTACTAACACACTGAAGCCTCAGTCCCCTCATCCAGCTGGTCCTGGGGCTGAGTTCACAAACCTGTTCTACTAACTCACTGAAGCCTCAGAACCAGAACATCCAATCAATCAGGATAAACCAAATTACAACACAGTCAAATCAAAACTATATTGCTTATTGGGAAACACAAGCACAAACACAAAGCAAAATTGCGGTGCTATCTGTCCCTACACTGTGGCTAAATATTTGACCATGGTTACTGATCAAAACCTTAGAATAACCTTGACAAAGCACAGGCTCAGTGAGCACAGCCTTGCCATTGAGAAGGGTAGACACAGGAAAACCTGGCTCCCTGTAGAGGAAACGCTGTGCAACCACTGCATAACAGCAGAACCTGGCTCCCTGTAGAGGAAAGGCTGTGCAACCACTGCACAACAGCAGAACCTGGCTCCCTGTAGAGGAAAGGCTGTGCAACCACTGCACCACAGCAGAACCTGGCTCCCTGTAGAGGAAAGGCTGTGCAACCACTGCACCACAGCAGAACCTGGCTCCCTGTAGAGGAAAGGCTGTGCAACCACTGCACCACAGCAGAACCTGGCTCCCTGTAGAGGAAAGGCTGTGCAACCACTGCACCACAGCAGAACCTGGCTCCCTGTAGAGGAAAGGCTGTACAACCACTGCACCACAGCAGAACCTGAGACGGAGCTGCATTTCCTGACAAAATGTAAAATATATAAAACAATTAGAGTGTAATTTCCCCAAATTTGAAACCCTTATTCAAGGTTTCAAAGACCTCTCTGATGAGAGTAAGCTACCCGTCCTGTTGGGGGAGGACGCAGAGAGCTGTGGGTTGGCAGCACTACATTGCTCTCTGCCATAAGTTGAGGGACAGTGTCTGACAGACCAATCAACCTGCACATGTCCTCTACTGTATGCTTATTGTTATTGTTGAATGTATGGTTATTTTGACACCTGGTTATTGTTGTTACTGTTGTCCCGTTGACAATTTTGATTCTCATTTTTTATATTGTAAATATCCAAAATAAGCTTTGGCAATATGTACATTGTTACGTCATGCCAATAAAGCAAATTGAATTTAATTGAATTGAGTTGAATTGAGAGAGAGAGATACAGACAGAGAGAATGAGAGATATAAAGATAGACAGAGATAATGAGAGAGAGAGATAGACAAAACAGAGCGCCAATGAACGGTTAAATAGAAATGTGTGATTAACACTGCTTACCCTTGGGCTGTCCTGAATATATAGATCTAGGCAATTTTCTGCATGATTTCAACTGGCATCTTCCGTAATTAGTTTGTGCAGCCTTTAGCCGCAGGAACAAACAGGCTCGCAGGTGATACCCAGTCAGTGATATAGTGGCCATCTAAAGGTCAGGGTACCACGGTGAGAAAGAAAGTGCTGGAAAACTTTGTAGAGGAAGGGAGAGGAGGAGAGGTGGGTGGAGGGAGAGGTGGGTGGAGGTGTGACAGGGGATCGGGGGACTGTGACACAAACAGACGTACACAATGGGTTCAGTGAGGGAGGAGAGAATCAGGGGCATTATTCTGTGATCGTATGGTGCTGTAGAAGGCTGTATGTGTGTGTCTCTTTCTCTATGTACACTACCGTTCAAAAGTTTGGGATCACTTAGAAATGTATTCCATTAAAGAATCTGCCGTTTCCAGATACAATAGTCATTTACAACATGAACAATGTCTAAACTGTATTTCTGATCATTTTGATGTTATTTTAATGTACAATTTTTTTTGCTTTTCTTTCAAAAACAAGGACATTTCTAAGTGACCCTAAACTTTTGAACGGTAGTGTACATATGCCAGTTTGTGTGTATTTGTGTGTGTGTGTGTGTGGACTGCATGATGTGTGTAAGTATATGTTTGTTTGTGTGACAGACAGAAAGAGAAAGAAAGAGAGAGAAAGAGAGAGAGAATGAGAGAAAGAGATAAAGAGAGAGAGCGAGAGACAGAGAAAGAGAGAGCAAAAGCAAGAGAATGAGAGAGAGAGAATTTAATTGAGAGAGAAAGAGCGAGAGATAAAGAGAGAGAGTATGTGTGTGTGCAGTATGCTTGTGTGTGTCTCTGTTTCAGCGTGTGTCTGTTTGTGTGTCTGTGTATGTCTCCACCGCGGGGAGTCTTGTTCTCAGTGCTCCTGGCACCCAGTGGTGAAGGCAGCTGGCCTGATAGTAGACAGAGACCTCACACAGTGTCTGGTAACTTGGTGCTTACACACCCGATTACACACTCACACACTCCCCATGTCCAAGCCTGTATGTCTCACTCTAGCACAGTGTCTAAGTAGTATAGTAATAAGGTCATGAACCCTTTACTGCCCTCGCTCCCTGTGTATTTTGTTTCTCTCTTTCTCTCTCCTTCTCTCTCCTTCTCTCTCTCTCTCTCTCTCTCTCTCTCTCTCTCTCTCTCTCTCTCTCTCTCTCTCTTTCTCTTTCTCTCTCGCTCTCTCACTGCTACTGTAGTCAACACAATAAGAGCAGTATCACAAAAGCGATGAGTGAAGAGTGGTATTAAAAATTCCTCAAAGTCAGTCTCCCTAGCTAGTCCCTCCTGTCTCCATCTGTCAATGTGCTTTAGGGTGTCTTAGTCTGTTTCCACATTTACACCGTGACAACCACATATGGACATAGAGAATCAAGATGGCGCCGACAGACATGGCAGCTCTGCTTCTAGCTCCTAAGCAACATTTTTTTGTTGTTGTTGTGTTATTTCTTACTTTATTAGCCCAGAAAGTTATTTGCGTTATTACATTCAACCGGAAAGAACTTTTGGATATCAGGGAAATGGTAACTCACCAGGAATACAACTTTCCAGAATTCGATCCTTTGTTCGAACCCTCCAGGGCGATTGAACTTATCTCAGAGGCTGCCGGCGGAGAAGTGGTATTTGGAGTGGACTTCTAGTCCGACTCAGGAGGCGTGCACACCATCCACCACTTCCGAGTATATTACTCACTAATGTTTAGTCTCCGGACAATAAAGTAGATGAGCTCAGGGCGAGGATCTCCTTCCAGAGAGACATCAGGGGCTGTAACATACTCTGTTTCACTGAATCATGGATCTTCCGGATATACTGTCCCCTCCAAACAGCCAGCTGGGTTCTCAATACAGTGCGTAGACAGGAATAAAGAACTCTCCGGAAAGAAGAAAGGCGAGGGTGTATGTTTCATGATTAACTACTCATGGTGTGATTGTGATAACGTACAGAAACTCAGGTCCTTTTGTTCATTCGACCTAAAATACCTCACAATCAAATGCTGACAGTATTATCTCCCAAGATAAATATTTCTGGATATATAGTCACAGCCTTGTGTATTCCCCCTCAAGCAGATTCCACAATGGCCCTCAAGGAACTACACTGGACTTTGTGCAAACTGGAAACCACATATCCCGATGCGACATTTATTGTAGCTGGGGATTTTAACAAAGCAAATTTGAGGAAAACGCTAAAGAAGTTCTATCAACACATTGACCGGCAGTACTCGCTCCGCTAAAACACTCGACCACCACTACTCCAATTTCCAGGATGCCAAAGGGGCCCCCAGCCCTCCCTTCGGCAAATCAGATCATGACTCCATTTTGCTCATCCCTTCCTATAGGCAGAAACTCAAACAGGAAGTACCCGTGCTAAGGTCTATTCAACATCTATTCTACATGGTTCAAGATTGTTTTGATCATGCGGACTGGGATATGTTCCGGGTAGCCTCTGAGAATGACATTGACGTATACCCTGAAACAGTGATTGAGTTCATCAGGATGTGTATAGCGGATGTGGTTCCCACTGTGACTATTAAAACCTACCCAAATCAGAAACCGTGGATAGATGGCAGCATTCGCACAAAACTGAAATCGCGAACCACCTCATTTAACCATGGCAAGGTGACTGGGAATATGGTCAAATACAAACAGTGTAGTTGTTTCCTCCGTAAGGTAATCAAACAGGCAAAACGTCAGTACAGAGACAAAGTGGAGTCGTATGTGGCAGGGTCTACAGGTCTTGCTCCAAACACCTTCGACAGCTTTGAGGATAACACAGTGCCACCGACATGGCCAGCTCCCAAGGCATATCGGTTCTCGTTTTCCGTAGCAGACGTGAGTAAGACATTTAACCGTGTTAACCCTAGCAAGGTTGTCGGCCCAGACGGCATCCCTAGCCGCGTCCTCAGAGCATGCGCAGACCAGCTGGCTGGAGTGTTTACAGACATGTTCATTCTCTCCCTATCCTAGTCTGTTGTTCCCACTTGCTTCAAGATGTCCACCATTGTTCCTGTACCCAAGAAGGCAAAGGTCACTGAACTAAATTACTATTGTATCACTCACTTCTTTCATCATGAAGTGCTTTGAGAGGCTAGTTAAGAATCATATTACCTACACCTTACCTGACAACCTAGACCCACTCCAATTTGCTTACTGCCCCAATAGATCCACAGACGATGCAATCGCCATAGCATTGCACACTGTCCTATCCCATCTGGACAACAATATTGTTCATTGACCATAGCTATACCTTCAACACCATAGTATTCTCCAAGCTCATCATTAAGCTCTGGGCCCTGGGTCTGAACCCTGCCCTGTACAACTGGGTCCTGGACCTCCTGACGGGCTGCCCCCAGGTGGTGAATGTATGAAACAATGCCTCCAATTCGCTGATCCTCAACACAGGGGCTTCACAAGGGTGTGTGTTCAGCTCCCTCCTGTACTCCCTGTTCACCCAAGACTGCATGGTCATGCAAACCTCCAACTCAGTCATCAAGTTTGCAGACGACACAACAGTTGTAGGCCTGATTACCAACGAGAAAGCCTACATGGAGGTTATGTGAGGGCCCTGGTGGAGTGGTGCCAGGAAAACAACCTCTCACTCAACGTCAACGTCAACAAAACAAAGTAGATGATTGTGGACATTGGGAAACAGCAGATGGAGCACCCCCCTATCCACAACAACCGGACCGCAGTGGAGAAGGTAAAAAGCTTCAAGTTCCTCAGCGTACACATCACCAATGATCTGAAATTGTCCACCCACACAGACAGTGAAGACAGACAGAAGGCGCAACAGCCTCTCTTCAACCTCAGGAGGCTGAAGAAATTTGGCTTGGCCCCTAAGACCCTCACACACTTTTACAGATGCACAATCGAGAGCATCCTCTCGGGCTGTATCACCGCCTGGTACGGCAACTGCACTGCCCGCATCACAGGGGGCACACTACCTGCCCCCCAGGACACCTACAGCACCCGATGTCACAGGAAGGCCAAAAATATAATTAGGGACATCAACCATCCCAGCCAAGGCCTGTTCACCCTGCTACCATCCAGAAGGTGAGGTCAGTACAGGTGCATCAAAGCTGGGACCAAGAGACTGAAAAACAGCTTATCTCTCAAGGCCATCAGACTGTTAAATAGCCATCACTAGCCGGCTACCACCCGGTTACGTATCCCTGCACCGTAGAGGCTGCTGCCCTATATACATAGACATTAACCACTATTCATTATTCACTATTCACTTTTAATAATGTTTACATACCTCTTTACTCATTTCATATGTATATACTGTAGTCCATTCTACTGTATTTTAATCAATTCCACTCCGACATTGCTCGTCCTAATATTTATATATTTCTTAACTCAATTCTTTTACTTTAGATTTGTGTGTATTGTTGTGAATTGCTACATACTAATGCACTGTTGGAGCTAGGAACACAAGCATTTCGCTACACCCGCAATAGCATCTGCTAAATATGTGTATGTGAATAATATGATTTGATTTGATTTGAAATGGGATTTGTGACCGTTGAGTTTTGGGGTGGCCAGTGTCATCATGGGCTCAGAGAAACAGAATCTGTATTCTATCTAGGTGATGTATATCTAGGCATGCCTGTGTTCCGCATTCTGACAGCTCAATTACTGCTTACTAAATGAAGGGCCTTGGCTTTGCCAGTTCTGCCGGGTGCACAGCGTACCCTATAGCAAGCATGCTGAGCAGCCAAATAGAAATTATCTATACAATTAATGGATTAAGGGACACTACGGTGAGCAAACAATTCATTACTCGGCCAATGACATTCTGTCACTTTCTATCCACTACCTTCACAAATAACAGAAGGGGACGGTGTAGGGCTACATTGTCTGGTTCATCTCTCACTGAGGGATATTGGCATCCTATGTGTCGGGAGAGGCAAAATGAAGCCTCTAAAATCAGACTTTGGATGTCTTTAAGTTGCTGGGTTGTTACTATTTTTTTGTTTTGCCAAGCTAATGAATAGTTCAGAAATCCTCTTTGTGTTATCATCTCCTTTAATCGTGAACTTTTCACGAATTCAGCTCTCCCAGAGAGGGATGGCAGCCAAGCCAGGGAGATAAGCCGCCACTTAAAGACATCAAGATATTTAGCTTAGTTGTTGATAAAACGTCCTGCACGTTTCACTGTTGATAAAACGTCCTGCACGTTTCTCTGTTGATAAAACGCCCTCCACTATTCACTGTTGATAAAACGCCCTCCACGTTTCACTGTTGATAAAACGCCCTCCACGTTTCATTGTTGATAAAACGCCCTCCACGTTTCACTGTTGATAAAACGCCCTCCACGTTTCACTGTTGATAAAACGCCCTGAACGTTTCACTGTTGATAAAACGCCCTGAACGTTTCACTGTTGATAAAACGCCCTGCACGTTTCACTGTTGATAAAACGCCCTGAACATTTCACTGTTGATAAAACGCCCTGAACATTTCACTGTTGATAAAACGCCCTCCACGTTTCACTGTTGATAAAACGCCCTGAACGTTTCACTGTTGATAAAACGCCCTCCACGCTTCACTGTTGATAAAACGCCCTCCACGTTTCACTGTTGATAAAACGCCCTGCACGTTTCACTGTTGATAAAACGCCCTGAACGTTTCACTGTTGATAAAACGCCCTGAACTTTTCACTGTTGATAAAACGCCCTGAACGTGTCACTGTTGATAAAACGCCCTGAACATTTCACTGTTGATAAAACGCCCTCCATGTTTCACTGTTGATAAAACGCCCTGAACTTTTCACTGTTGATAAAACGCCCTGAACTTTTCACTGTTGATAAAACGCCCTGAACATTTCACTGTTGATAAAATGCCCTGAACGTTTCACTGTTGATAAAACGCCCTGAACATTTCACTGTTGATAAAACGCCCTCCACGTTTCACTGTTGATAAAACGCCCTCCACGTTTCACTGTTGATAAAACGCCCTCCACGTTTCACTGTTGATAAAACGCCCTCCACGTTTCACTGTTGATAAAACGCCCTGAACGTTTCACTGTTGATAAAACACCCTGAACGTTTCACTGTTGATAAAACGCCCTCCACGTTTCACTGTTGATAAAACGCCCTGAACGTTTCACTGTTGATAAAACACCCTGAACGTTTCACTGTTGATAAAATGCCCTGAACGTTTCACTGTTGATAAAACGCCCTGAACTTTTCACTGTTGATAAAACGCCCTGAACTTTTCACTGTTGATAAAACGCCCTGCACATGTCACTGTTGATAAAACGCCCTCCACGTTTCACTGTTGATAAAACGCCCTCCACGTTTCACTGTTGATAAAACGCCCTCCACGTTTCACTGTTGATAAAACGCCCTGAACTTTTCACTGTTGATAAAACGCCCTGAACATTTCACTGTTGATAAAACGCCCTCCACGTTTCACTGTTGATAAAACGCCCTCCACGTTTCACTGTTGATAAAACGCCCTGAACTTTTCACTGTTGATAAAACGCCCTGCACATGTCACTGTTGATAAAACGCCCTGAACGTTTCACTGTTGATAAAACGCCCTGAACGTTTCACTGTTGATAAAACGCCGTGAACTTTTCACTGTTGATAAAACGCCCTGCCCTGCACGTTTCACTGTTGATAAAACGCCCTCCACGTTTCACTGTTGATAAAACGCCCTGAACTTTTCACTGTTGATAAAACGCCCTGCACATGTCACTGTTGATAAAATGCCCTCCACGTTTCACTGTTGATAAAACGCCCTCCACGTTTCACTCATTTCACTTGTTTTCTCTACCATTGTTGGTGTTTTATGTCCAGCGACATTCAGGCTGACCTTCTCCTGGGGGAAAATGAGCCAATTCAGCAGGAGGAATAAAGATTAGCTGGTCTGACTGGAGACTTGGAGGAACGGGAGGAACAAACCTACAAAACTATCGCCACTGAGAATGATCAATGACATCATTAACCCTGAGCCAAGGTACTTTGCCTTTTTCCCTTCCTGTTTCAGCCCCTAATGTTTCCGCACACACAAACAGGAGTAATCTCATCTCACACACCTACACACGGACAGAGAGAAAAAGAGAGAGAGAGACACTCACACACACACAGGGAAAGAGGCTGTGGAATATTGCCTGCCTATTTCAAGGTGTAATTTGCAATACTGTCCACAGAAAAACTCGTAATACATCATTTACAGCCAGAAGCAGTGCTCTACACAGGATAGTTGTATTTTTTTATTTAACTAGGCAAGTCAGTTAAGAACAAATTCATATTTACAAATGACGGTCTACCTCAGCGGATGCTGGGACAATTATGCGCCGCCCTATGGGACTCCCAATCACGGCCGGTTGTAATGCAGCCTGGCATCAAACCAGGGTCTGTAGTGATGCCTCTGGCACTCGGGTGCCCCAGTTAGGAAGCCCCGTTTTATTGACATATTTATACATGAATCACATCAATGATCCACCGTGTCCAGATGTTTTAGTAGCTCAGGATTATAATGATATGATATTATTAGTCAATATATATTTTTTGGTTTTAAATAAATCATTTTAAAGAAATAGCTGGATGTCCTGACACGTTCTAACTTATACTTTAACTTTACAATCATTTGAAGTATTACACTACATTAAAAGTATATTATGTACTGTATTGTTGAATTTGAAGTCTCTCTAATCAACAGTCTGTCTTTGGATGCGTCCCAAATGGTAGCCTATTTCCTATATACACTACGTGACCAAAAGTATGTGGACACCTGCTCGTGTCATTCCAAAATCATGAGTATTAATACGGAGTTGGTCCCCCCCTTTGCTGCTATAACAGCCACCACTCTTCTGGGAAGGCTTTCCACTGAATGTTGGAACATTGCTGCGGGGATTTGCTTCCATTCAGCCACAAGACCATTAGTGAGGTCGGGCATGGATTTTGGGGAGATTAGGCCTGGCTCGCTGTCGGCAATTCATGGCGAAGGTGTTCGATGGGGTTGAGGTCAGGGCTATGTACAGGCCAGTCAAGTTCTTCCACACCGATCTCGACAAGACATTTCTGTATGAACCTCGCTTTGTGCATGGGGGCAATGTCATGCTGAAACATGAAAGGGCCTTCCCCAAACTGTTGCCACAAAGTTGGAAGCACAGAATTGTCTTCACTGGAACTAAGGGGCCTAGCCCGAACCATGAAAAACAGCCCCAGACCATTATTCCTCCTCCACCAAATTCACATTTGGAACTACAGTAAGCTTTGGGAAAGGTAGCGTTCTCCTGGCATCCGCCAAACCCAGATTCATCTGTCGGACTGTCAGATGGTGAAGCGTGATTCAACATTCCAGAGAACTTGTTCCCACTGCTCCAGAGTCCTTTGGCGGTGAGATTTACACCACTTCAGCCGACACTTGGCATTGCACATTTTGATCTTAGGCTTGTGTGCTGCTGCTCGGCCATGAAAACCCATTTCATGAAGCTCTCGACTAACAGTTCTTATGCTGACGTTGCTTCCAGAGGCAGTTTGGAACTCGGTAATGAGTGTTGCAACTGAGGACAGACGATTTGTACTCACTGTGCACTTCAGCACTCGGCGGTGCTATGTTGAAAGTCACTGAGCTCTACAGTAAGGCCATTCAACTGCCAATGTTTGTCTATGGCTGTGTCCATGGCGGTGTGCTCAATTTTATACACCTGTCAGCAACAGGTGTCACTGAAATAGCCGTATCCACTAATTTCAAGGGGTGTCCAGATACACTTGTATATATAGTGCATTCATTTTCATTAGACCCTGGTCAAAAGTAGTGCACTAAATAGGGAATATATTATCTTTCTAATTAAGTCCAACTGGCAGTGGTTACAGCAGTGTTATACGTTGTGATATCATAAACTGCCTGTGTATATTTAGTCACATCAACACTCGTCCCCACCTCTTCCATGCTTCAAAGACACTGCTAATCAGAGTAAAGTAGTGAAAAAAGTCTGAAGAATGCATCAGCATATGGGCCTAACCATCTGTCTGTTTTTTGTCATGTGGCCATATGGCTCTAGTGTTTTACTTGCGTAATGTAAATGTACTGAGTCATGGTGGCACATAAGTCATTTGGTGGAACACAAGGACGTTGTAGTAGACAAAAAACAAGATTCACCAAGAGTGCCTGTGATTCACTTGTTTTGGTATACAGTAGTGAGCTGTTACGCTTTGGTTTGACGGGAGGTTTATCAAAGTTTGCACTTGCCAAATTGGTCACGCTTCATTGGCCAACAGAGAGGCTGTCAAATCGAGTGTTCAAACTGAAAATGATTCAATGACTGCAGCGTTTTAGCATAACCTCTCCATCGAATGCCAATCTGTCACTGATTAATCATCAGCTCAAATTGAATCAAGGTAGAACACTGTAAAAGTCAGAGAACAGGATTACTCCACAAAGTATCATCATACTGTAGCTGCATCAAGGGAATACCTTCAGAATTCAGGATAATTCATTTCCATACATTTTGACCTCTAATTGCATCCCCCTCTGAGGGAACACAACAGCAGCGCTAAGTATGAAACATTTTAGACTGCTATATTAGAAAAACAAAATGAATCAAATCCAACTAAAGAGTGTGAAATGGTTTGAAGAATCCAGGTGGATAAGGTGGATAAAGTGAAATGTCCAGGCACTCAGGTGGGTTAAAAAGTGAAATGTCCAGACACTCAGGTGGGTTATAAAGTGAAATGTCCAGGCACTCAGGTGGGTTATAAAGTGAGAGGTCCAGACACTCAGGTGGGTTATAAAGTGAAATGTCCAGACACTCAGGTGGGTTATAAAGTGAAAGGTCCAGACACTCAGGTGGGTTATAAAGTGAAATGTCCAGACACTCAGGTGGGTTATAAAGTGAAATGTCCAGGCACTCAGGTGGGTTATAAAGTGAAATGTCCAGACACTCAGGTGGGTTATAAAGTGAAATGTCCAGACACTCAGGTGGGTTATAAAGTGAAATGTCCAGACACTCAGGTGGGTTATAAAGTGAAATGTCCAGACACTCAGGTGGGTTATAAAGTGAAATGTCCAGACACTCAGGTGGGTTATAAAGTGAAATGTCCAGACACTCAGGTGGGTTATAAAGTGAAATGTCCAGACACTCAGGTGGGTTATAAAGTGAAAGGTGTAGGTATTTTTGATATGCTCTATGCCCAGCAAATAAGCCTTATAAATATACAGTTGAAGTCGGAAGTTTACATACACTTAGGTTGGAGTCATTAAAACTTGTTTTTCAACCACTCCACAAATTATGTCATGGCTTTAGAAGCTTCTGATAGGCTAATTGACATAATTTGAGTCAATTGGAGGTATACCTGTGGATGCATTTCAAGGCCTACCTTCAAACTCAGTGCCTCTTTGCTTGACATCATTGGAAAATCAAAAGAAATCAGCCAAGACCATCATTGTAGACCTCCAGAAGACTGGTTCATCCTTGGGAGCAATTTCTAAATGTCTGAAGGCATCAGTACAAACAATATTACACAAGTATAAACACCATGGGACCACGCAGCCGTCATACCGCCCAGGAAGGAGACACGTTCTTCTGTCTCCTAGAGATGAACGTACTTTGGTGCGAAAAGTGCAAATTAATCCCAGAACAACAGCAAAGGACCTTGTGAAGATCCTGGAGGAAACAGGTACAAAAGTATCTATATCCACAGTAAAACGAGTCCTATATCAGCATAACCTGAAAGTCCACTCAGCAAGGAAGAAGCCACTGCTCCAAAACCGCCATAAAAAAGACCGACTACGGTTTGCAACTACACATGGGGACAAATGGAAAAATGTCCTCTGGTCTGATGAAACAAAATTAGAACTGTTTGACCATAATGACCATTTTTATGTTTGGAGGAAAAAGGGGGAGGCTTGCATGCCGAAGAACACCATCCCACCATCCCAACACCATCATGTTGTGAGGGTGCTTTGTGCAGGAGGGACTGGTGCACTTCACAAAATAGATGGCATCATGAGGAAAGAAAAATTAAGTGGATATATTGAAGCAACATCTCAAGACATCAGTCAGGAAGTTAAAGCTTGGTCGCAAGTGGGTCTTCCAAATGGACAATGACCCCAAGCATACTTCCATTTGGCTAAGGTGTATGTAAATGTCTAACTTCAACTGTTTCCGTGACAGAACAAACTGATCTGCCACCAGGTATTACTTAGGCAAACAGCAAGCTTAGCTTTAATTAACATTTTTAAAGATCACAACAGGATATAGCACCTTTCCTAAATATCAAATGTATATATGTGAATAGTGTATAAGAAGTATTTTTTTTGTCTCTCGGTTTCTTATTTTTTATTTAATGTAATATTGTATTTGCGTTGTGTTGTCTACAACTGTTCTGTACTGTATTTGATGTTTAGTGTGCACCCCAGGAAGAGTCACTGCTGCATGAGAAAGACTTAATGGGGATACTAAGAGAAAAGCAGAAACAGTGGTCTTATTAAACAGACACCAGAGACATGGGTCTTATTAAACAGACACCAGAGACATGGGTCTTATTAGACACACACCATAGACATGGGTCTTATTAGACAGTCCAGACACATGGGTCTTATTAGACAGTCCAGAGACAGGGGTCTTATTAGACAGTCCAGAGACAGGGGTCTTATTAGACAGTCCAGAGACATGGGTCTTATTAGACAGTCCAGAGACATGGGTCTTATTAGACAGTCCAGAGACATGGGTCTTATTAGACAGTCCAGAGATATGTGTCTTATTAGATAGACACCAGAGACATGGGTCTTATTAGACAGTCCAGAGACATGGGTCTTATTAGACAGACTCCAGAGACATGGGCCTTATTAGACACACGTCAGAAACTTGGGTCTTATTAAACAGTCCAGAGACATGGGTCTTATTAAACAGGCTCCAGAGACATGGGCCTTATTAGACAGTCCAGAGACATGGGTCTTATTAAACAGACAACAGAGACATGGGTCTTATTAGACAGTTCAGAGACATGGGTCTTATTAAACAGACTCCAGAGACATGGGCCTTATTAGACACAAACCAGAGACATGGGTCTTATTAGACAGTCTAGAGACATGGGCCTTAATAGACAGTCCAGAGACATGGGTCTTATTAAACAGACAACAGAGACATGGGTCTTATTAGACAGTCCAGAGACATGGGTCTTATTAAACAGACTCCAGAGACATGGGCCTTATTAGACACAAACCAGAGACATGGGTCTTATTAGACAGTCTAGAGACATGGGTCTTATTAGACAGTCCAGAGACATGGGTCTTATTAGACAGACTCCAGACACATGGGTCTTATTAGACAGTCCGGAGACAAGGGTCTTATTAGACAGACTCCAGAGACATGGGTCTTATTAGACAGTCCAGAGACAGGGGTCTTATTAGACAGTCCAGAGACAGGGGTCTTATTAGACAGTCCAGAGACATGGGTCTTATTAGACAGTTCAGAGACATGGGTCTTATTAGACAGTCCAGAGACATGGGTCTTATTAGATAGTCCAGAGACATGGGTTCTTATTAGACAGTCCAGAGACATGGGTCTTATTAGACAGTCCAGAGACATGGGTCTTATTAGACAGTCCAGAGACATGGGTCTTATTAGACAGTCCAGAGACATGGGTCTTATTAGACAGTCCAGAGATATGGGTCTTATTAGATACACACCAGAGACATGGGTCTTATTCAACAGACTCCAGAGACATGGGCCTTATTAGACACACGTCAGAGACATGGGTCTTATTAGACAGTCCAGAGACATGGGTCTTATTAAACAGGCTCCAGAGACATGTGCCTTATAAGACAGTCCAGAGACATGGGTCTTATTAAACAGACAACAGAGACATGGGTCTTATTAGACAGTCCAGAGACATGGGTCTTATTAAACAGACTCCAGAGACATGGGTCTTATTAGACAGTCTAGAGACATGGGCCTTAATAGACAGTCCAGAGACATGGGTCTTATTAAACAGACTCCAGAGACATGGGTCTTATTAGACAGTCTAGAGACATGGGCCTTAATAGACAGTCCAGAGACATGGGTCTTATTAAACAGACAACAGAGACATGGGTCTTATTAGACAGTCCAGAGACATAGGTCTTATTAAACAGACTCCAGAGACATGGGCCTTATTAGACACAAACCAGAGACATGGGTCTTATTAGACAGTCTAGAGACATGGGTCTTATTAGACAGTCCAGAGACATGGGTCTTATTAGACAGTTCAGAGACATGGGTCTTATTAGACAGTCCAGAGACATGGGTCTTATTAGACAGTCCAGAGACATGGGTTCTTTTTAGACAGTCCAGAGACATGGGTCTTATTAGACAGTCCAGAGACATGGGTCTTATTAGACAGTCCAGAGACATGTGTCTTATTAGACAGTCCAGAGACATGGGTCTTATTAGACAGTCCAGAGACCGGGGTCTTATTAGACAGTCCAGAGACCGGGGTCTTATTAGACACACACCAGAGACACGGGTATCCTATGGGCATTGATCAGGCCAGTCAGTGTACAGGTTTGCATCACAGCCAGACAATTAACACGAAAAACAATCAAGAGGTCAATGCTTAATTAATGATGGGGGGAGGAGGGAAGGGAGAGAGAGAGAGAGAGAGAGAGAGAGAGAGAGAGAGAGAGAGAGAGAGAGACTAAAGACTGTCTGGTTTCCCAGTATGATCCAGAAAAGACAATAAAGACCTGTTGGATAGCACACAACCTGAGCATGGGGCAATTGGAAGGCAGAAGTAAGGGTATGGAAGATGCTGGAAGTTTACGGATCCACAAATGTGGGTCGTCCTAACCAGTCCAGAGACATGAGTCTTATTAGACAGTCCAGAGACCTCACGCTGGTAGTCTGGGATTGGTTGATCAATGTGTGTGTGTCACAAAAAAAGGACCAGGCACACAGGTGGCACAGGTACCCCAAATAACCTGTCTGCCTGTCACACCGATCCTCCTATGTGGTAACACTGACTGATCAAACCTCAGCGTATCTCTGATACATTGCTATATTAATATGAACATTAGACTAAATACAGAATTCTCTTTCAAATCAATCTCACAGCCAAACCAAGCCCCCAAAATGTCTGTCAGTTGAAAATGACAAAGTACCCTGACATTTCATTTCCATGAGTGCTCCATATCTATATTCGCCATACATTTTGGGACCCAGGAGCCAAGGGTTGCTTCCCCAAAATGGCACCATATTCCCTACATAGTGCACCACTTTTGACCAGGGCCCTATGAGCTCTAGTCAAAAGTAATGCATTAAATAAGGAATAGGGTGCCATTTGGGAGGCAGACATGCAGGCAGTTGACAGGGACGCTAAATGACCTTTGCAGACGGGGCGGTGGTCACTCCAAGCAGCGAACACCTCGGCCACCCTCTGACAGGTGATGGTCTTGGAGCCCTGCAGCACATGGTCCTCATCACAGAGGAACTGGACGGTAGCCCCTATGCTGTTGTTGAGAGAGAGGGAACATACACACACACGCACGCACACACACACACACACACACACACACACACACACACACACACACACACACAGGAGTGTTACCACATGAAAGAAAAACTTTTTCTATTTCTAAAACTATTTCAGTTTATATTTGACTTTAGACAGTAATAGAAAATACCTTGCCACTAGGCTCATGTGATGTTTGACTATAGTGCTTTTTAACACAACAAAGCCTAAGTACTGTATTTCTGTAATAACAGCGTGTTATTGAACTAGAAAAACCTCATACGTCAATACATCTGCAAACAATCTCATCTTTGATTTTACGACACTTATAAAAAAATGCCTGTTTTGAGAGACCTTCGATTTGTTTGAAGCTCAAACTCATGGCTCGGGTAAGATCATTCAAAATCCTTCAGATTAAATGCTTTCAGAAACTATTCACCTTGTTCAGATTAACACAAACAAATTGCGACTCACACTGAAAGAGATTGTGTGATGTTATAGAGAAATCAGCCATAAATGAGAGGGTAAAAAGTAAGCGTGGAGCAGCGGTCTAAGGCACTGCATCACAGTGCAAGAGGCGACACTACAGACCCTGGTTTGATTCCAGGCTGTATCACAACCGGCCGTGATTGGGAGTCCTATAGAGTGGCGCACAATTGTCGTCCGGTGTCGGCCGTCATTGTAACTAAGAATTTGTTCTTTAACTGACTTGCCTAGTTAAATAAAGGTTACATTAAAAAAAAACTATGTTTTAATATTGGCATCTCTTAGCTCTATTCAAATAGAATACATCATCACAGCTAGACTCATCAGGGTCTGTATTCATTAAGAGTAGTCTCAGAGTAGGAGTGCTGATCTGGGAGCAGGTTCTTCAGGTCCATTCATTAGATTCTATAAGGCTACACTGATCCTAGATTAGATCAGCACTCCTACTGGGAGATGCTTTATGACTACAGGCCCTGAGCTCAATACTGGCCTTATATGTTTTTCACCCATTGAGATGCTGCTGTCAATAATCCACAGTGAAGTGGTGTGTGTGACATTGAATGAACACTTGAAGATGAGAGGCGAGGGAGAGAAGTGATTCACGTTCAGTTTGAGCGATATTAGAGGCTAGTGTCATAATCAGGTTGAACTGTATTACTGGGCTGTGTCACACTCGTGGCACTGCCTTCATACTGATACCTGACTACTTTCCGTCTACAATCCATGTCCAGTGACCTTCAGCTGTCAATAACAGGTGATGGGGCTCTCGGAGAATATAGGATGCAGCTTTTTTCTTTTCTTGTGAAGGACCAATCATCTTTGCTTTTACCTATCTGCCTTGTCTAGGAATAAATAATAACTCAGAAATAACATCATATTTGTTTTCCTTTTTGTTCTTCTTTGTAGTTGTGGTGAGGTATACACAATTGCACCATGTACCGTATGTACAGGTAACTGCCAAAGTAATGCAAAGACTTGAGTTAATGAGGGATACAAACTATATTGAAAGCAGGTGCTTCTACACAGGTGGGGTTCCTGAGTTAATTAAGCAATTAACATCCCATCATGCTTAGGGTCAGGTATAAAAATGTTGGGCAGGCCATTATTTTATCTGCAATGGCTATGCCCCCATCCACAGGGTACGGGTGGTCACTGAATGGTTTGATGAGCATGAAAATTATGTAAACCATATGTCATGTCCGTCTCAGTCACCAGATCTCAACCCAATTGAACACTTATGGGAGATTCTGGGGTGGCGTCTGAGACAGCGTTTTCCAACACCATAACAAAACCATAAAATGATGGAATATCTTGTGGAAGAATGGTGTTGCATCCCTCCGATAGAGACTTGTAGAATCTATGCCAGTTCCATTGAAGCTGCATTGGCGACTCATGGTGGCACAACACCTTATTAAGACCCTTTATGTTGGTGTTTCCTTTTGGCTGATACCTGTATAAGCCACCTGAGAGGTGCGTAGGGTTCCCAAAATTCCCAGGATTTGCAGAAAATCTGGTTGGTGAAGATTTCCTGTTAATTCCCTTCTGATTCCTGGAATCTTCCAAATGTGATTTCTGGGAAACCTGGGGATTTGGGAAAGTTACAGGAATTTTGCAACTGTAGAGGTGGCCTGACACAACCTGTACAAAACCAGTGTCCTGACACAGCCTGTACAAAACCAGTGCTCTGACACAGCCTGTACAAAACCAGTGCCCCGACACAGCCTGTACAAAACCAGTGCCCTGACACAGCCTGTACAAAACCAGTGCCCCGATACAGCCTGTACGAAACCAGTGCCCTGACACAGCCTGTACAAAACCAGTGTCCTGACACAGCCTGTACAAAACCAGTGTCCTGACACAGCCTGTACAAAACCAGTGTCCTGACACAGCCTGTACAAAACCAGTGTCCTGACACAGCCTGTACAAAACCAGTGCTCTGACACAGCCTGTACAAAACCAGTGCCCTTACACAGCCTGTACAAAACCAGTGCCCTGACACAGCCTGTACAAAACCAGTGTCCTGACACAACCTGGACAAAACCAGTGTCCTGACACAGCCTGTACAAACCAGTGTCCTGACACAGCCTGTACAAAACCAGTGTCCTGCCTCTCCCGGCCCAGTGGGTGGTGCTATGTTAGTAGGGGTCCATTCTTCACCCCAACATGACCTACCTAAATTCAGAGCTTCTCCGGGCCCAGTGGGTGCTATGTTAGTAGGGGTCCATTCTTCACCCCAACATGACCTACCTAAAGTCGGAGCCCATCCTTTTGCCGTTCTCTGGCTCCCCCGGGTCGGGACAAGAGTTGGACGCCTGCTTGATGCCCCCCTCATTCACTGGACAGGGGGAGATAAGAGCAGAGCATTATGATATATACAGGAGAGCAGTCAGAGAGGGCCAGAGAAAGAGGACAAGGGGCTCTATCTCATGCTGGCCCTGTGCCTCTGTTCTTAAACAATAGTCACCACACCAACACTTAGCATGTACATGGTCTTAGGTGAACAGCAAGATGGTGGAGGAGAAGCGACGCTGAGAGGACAGTAGACTTACATGGACCATCTAGATTGTATAATATGGCACTGGTTTCTCTGGGATATCATGTTAATTATAGCTAAATATTCATGCCCTGCGTCCGTCACATCCCACTGGACACACACTGGTTGAACCAATGTGGAATAGACATTGAATTGACATCTGTGCCTAGTGGGATACTATATTTCAATATTCCAATAAGAATGAAAGGTCATGGTAATTCATATGACTGTAGGGCTGTTTGAAAGGTTAGATGTTTAGATACTGTTGCTCTGCATGGATGAATAAGGTGAACCCTATCCTCCTCACTGACTAGTGACTCTATGCTACTCTCGCTATGTCCCGAGTACATTGGAGCTGGACGTGCTTGTAGGAAATGAGGTAAGAGCAGCATTGACCTTAGCATCCATGGAGTTTCATGTTTTATTAATGTGCTTTCATTTTTCTCCTCTGAGCTTTACGACTGTTGTGGTGGTGGTGGTCACGGTCCTTGTGGGTGACATGAGGATGATTCATTTGGATCACTTTCCATCTGAGGCTGAGAGTGGAGTGTCAGTTTTTATTTTCCCTCTGACTGAACCCCACTCACACCATGGGCCATTAACGTTCTCCACTCACCCTGGTCTGACTAGAGGGAGAGGAAAGGAGGGGAGAGATATTTTGGTATTTTTTTAGGATCCCCATTAGCTGTTGTGAAAGCAGCAGCTACTCTTCCTGGGGTCCACACATAACATAGAACATGACATAATACAGAATATTAAAAGAGCAGAGGAGGAGAGAGGAAAAAGAGTGGGAGGAGAGGGAAAGGTGTGGGAGAGACGTGGGAGAGGGAGAGGAGAGGAGTGGAAGGAGAGAGAGAGAAGAGTTGGAGAGGGAGAGGAGAGGAGTGGGAGAGGAGTGGGAGAGGGAGAGGAGAGGGAGAGGAGTGGGAGAGAAGTGGGAGAGGAGTGGAAGGAGAGCGAAAGAGAAGAGTTAGAGAGGGAGAGGAGAGGAGTGGGAGAGGAGTGGGAGAGGGAGAGGAGTGGGAGAGTAGTGGGAGAGGAGTGGGAGAGGGAGAGGAGTGGGAAGAGAGTGGGAGTGGGAGAGGTGTGGGAGAGGGAGAGGAGAGTGAGGAGAGTGAGGAGAGAGGAAGCGGAGTGGGAGAGGAGTGGGGGAGGGATAAGATTGGGAGGAGAGTGGGAGAGGAATGGGAGAGGAGGAGGAGAGAGGGATTTGAGAGTGAGAGGGAGAGGAGTGGGAGGAGAGAGGGAGGGGAGTGGAAGAGGGAAAGAGGGAGGAGTGGAGAAGGAGAGGAGAGGAGTTGTAGAGAGGGAGAGGAGTGGGTGAGGGAGAGCAGAGGAATGGGAGAGGGGGAGGAGAGAGGGATTTGAGAGTGAGAGGGAGAGGAGTGGGAGGAGAGAGGGAGAGGAGTGGGATAGGATAGGCGAAGGAGAGGAGTGGGGGGGAGAGGGAGAGGAGTGGGAGAGGAGAGAGGGAGAGGGAGAGGAGTGGGAGAGGGTGAGGAGTGGGACAGAGAGAGGAGAGGAATGTGATGAGAGAGGGAGAGGAGCGGGACAGGTAGAGAGGAGAAGGGGGAGGAAAAAGGGAGGAGAGGAGAGAAGAGGGGAGGAGGGGAGAGAAGAGGAGAGAAGAGGGAAGAGATGGAGAGAAGAGGGGAGGAGAGGAGAGATGAGAGAAGAGGGGATAGGAGAGGAGAGAAGAGGGAAGAGCGAAGAAGGAAGAGAGGGAGAGAAGAAGGGAGGAGAGGAGAGATGAGAGAAGAGGGTAGAGGAGAGGAGAGAAGAGAGAAGAGAGAAGCGGGAAGAGTAGAGAAGAGAGAAGAGGGAGGGAGAGAAGAGGGATGAGGGAAGGGAGGGAGAGAAGAGGGGAGGAGAGGAGAGATGAGAGAAGAGGGGAGAGGAGAGGAGAGAAGAGAGAAGAGAGAAGAGGAGAGAAGAGAGAAGAGAGAAGAGGGAAGAGGAGAGAAGAGAAGAGGGAGAGAAGAGGGAGAGGAAGAAGCAGGGCTAGTATCTCCACCAAGCTGTCCGACCATGCATCTCAATGTTTTACAGTTGTTTATGACTTTCAGATAGAATGTGCATTTTAATTAAATTAGCTTCGCTGTGATAAAGACTTTTGTCCTGAGGGGTTGGAAGTAGTTTGTATTCTTTTTGAAGTTCAGGTTAATATTAAAACCGTAGTCAAACTGAATTACCATTTTGTGTTGCTCACTAAGCAACCTCTTCGTAAGATACATGTATACTACCAACACAGTGACATCTCTGTCAATAGAAAACCATGTCCATTCACATCTCCTTCCCAAAATAGCTCTATGCCGTAATGACAAGCACACTCAAGTCTTGCCACACTTAGTTGTCCTAACAGGTCTTCTAGGATGTTCTTCCAGCTGTCCTGTCCTATCTATGTCTATCTGAACAGATGGTGTCCATTACTATTGATGTGTCTATGTGGCATGACATGACCACTCCGCTGAGTGCTGATCCTCCGATCCGCCAGTCCTAGCTCCATCTCTGGGTCTTGTTTATCTGCTGCCTAATGGGGGATGCCAGTACATAGGGTCAGAAAGCAGATAGCTAGCTTGCATAATTCATAATGATGGTGAATTAGATGTGTGATCAGTGGCTGGGTCTACGACACAATGGCATGGGTTCCAGATGGCATTCCACTCCCTATATCAGGCATGTGTTCCAGGTGGCATTCCACTCCCTATATCAGGCATGTGTTCCAGATGTCATTCCACTCCCTATATCAGCCATGTGTTCCAGATGGCATTCCACTCCCTATATCAGGCATGTGTTCCAGATGTCATTCCACTCCCTATATCAGGCATGTGTTCCAGATGTCATTCCACTCCCTATATCAGGCATGTGTTCCAGATGGCATTCCACTCCCTATATCAGGCATGTGTTCCAGATGGCATTCCACTCCCTATATCAGCCATGTGTTCCAAATGGCATTCTACTCCCTATATCAGGCATGTGTTCCAGATGTCATTCCACTCCCTATATCAGGCATGTGTTCCAGATGGCATTCTACTCCCTATATCAGCCATGTGTTCCAGATGGCATTCTACTCCCTATATCAGGCATGTGTTCCAGATGTCATTCCACTCCCTATATCAGGCATGTGTTCCAGATGGCATCCCACTCCCTATAGCAGGGGTCTCCAACCTTCTCTATCATGAAAGCTACTTTTCAAAATGTAAACAACGAGCTACTCATTTTTTTTCAAGCTTTCAAATAGGCACATTCTTCTCTTCCCCATATCCTTAGCATACAATATACAGTGTACCTGGTAAAATACTGGTTAATAAACTAATCTAGACAACTCTAAAGGGTTCCCTATAACTGTTTTCTCAGTTTTATTTTTCCTGAATTTAGATTTTATATATTTTTTTAACTCTCAAAATAACAATTGTTCACAGATAAAAAACGAAATATGATGTTCTGAGTCCATGTCAAAGCTTAAATCACCTACTTTTTGGTCTGGAAGAAAACTAACACATGTAGATTTTTTAATGTAATTCAACTTGAATTGCACATCTAGTCCTTTAATTGCTCATCTGGCTCTTTAAACACCTCTGGCCCTTTAATTGCACATCTACCAAAGAGGAATGTGCCAGTCTAGTGATGCTTCTGTACTGGTGCTGCTCATTTTATGGAAAGTTTGCAAATAACAAATAATAGAAACATTTACTTACTCATTATATACTTCTGCCAGGTAAGCCTACTTTGAAGTTATAATTTAATTGAGGAGGTTTTGAGGAAATTATTTCTGTCAACCTACATGATGGTTATCACATCAACTGGCAACACATGGAGTAACAGACAAACACGCCCACCACACAGACAGACAGGGACAATATTGCTGGAAATGAATTTGCAGATAGGTTTGGCTTTTTTTAAGCTAATAGTGGCTAACCAGGGGTGGGATGATATCAATGTTGCATTGATTAGATAGTAGCTGGGAACTGAAGGTGTCTGATTCTTGTGAGATTTGTTTATGACATTATGCGGTGGAAAACATAAAGAATTGCATTTACTTTCAGAATTGTTTGGCAAACTACTCATATGTGGGCTGCGAGCTACTGGTAGCTCACGATCGACCTGTTGGAGACACCTGCCCTATATAGTGCACTACTTTTAACTAGAGCCCTCTGGGCACTGAGTCCTATGCACCCTGGTCAATGGTAGTGCACCACATGGGAAATAGGGTGACATTTGGAACGTACACAATATCCTGACTCTTGATTCCTGATTCCTATATCATTTATTTTGGGTTTAGTACGAGGAGCACATCATGTTGCGATGAAGACAGGAACCAATAAGGACAGCAGGAGGAACGGAGGGAGCACAAAAGCATTTAATAGAAGAGAGATCCATGGCAATTTAATGTTCAGGGAATGTAATGAAATGGACCCCAAGACCATAAAACAGCCTCAAAACGTCAGCTGGGGAGCAGTTAGAAAATGTGTCTTCAGAAATGCAGTAGGGCTTGTCTTGAAAAATAGTGAAACGGGTCTTATACGACCCATGTTGTTTTCATACATATTGGAAGAGATTTTTCCATTTTTCTTTAAACAAAAAGTGAGGTAGGATGGCAGTGGAGAAAGAAAGAGACAGATTATGTCAAATGGCAACTGACTGGATGATATTGGGGTAATATAGAGAGAGATTGTATCAGAGGGCAGTAAACTGGGTTGATACTGGGGTAATATAGAGAGAGATTGTATCAGAGGGCAGTAAACTGGGTTGATAGGTGGGTAAGATAGAGAGATTGTATTGAGGGCAGTAAAATGGGTCAATAGTGGGGTAAGATAGTGAGAGATTGTATAGAGGGCAGTAAACTGGGTTGATAGTGGGGTAAGATATAGAGAGATTGGATAGAGGGCAGTAAAATGGGTTGATAGTGGGGTAAGATAGTGAGACATTGTATAGAGGGCAGTAAACTGGGTTGATAGTGGGGTAAGATATAGAGAGATTGTATCAGAGGGCAGTAAACTGGGTTGATAGGTGGGTAAGATAGAGAGATTGTATTGAGGGCAGTAAAATGGGTCAATAGTGGGGTAAGATAGTGAGAGATTGTATAGAGGGCAGTAAACTGGGTTGATAGTGGGGTAAGATATAGAGAGATTGTATAGAGGGCAGTAAAATGGGTTGATAGTGGGGTAAGATAGTGAGAGATTGTATAGAGGGCAGTAAACTGGGTTGATAGTGGGGTAAGATATAGAGAGATTGTATAGAGGTCAGTAAAATGGGTTGATAGTGGGGTAAGATAGTGAGAGATTGTATAGAGGGCAGTAAACTGGGTTGATAGTGGGGTAAGATATAGAGAGATTGTATAGAGGGCAGTAAACTGGGTTGATAGTGGGGTAAAATAAAGAGAGATTGTATAGAGGGCAGTAAACTGGGTTGATAGTGGGGTAAAATAAAGAGAGATTGTATAGAGGTCAGTAAACTGGGATGATAGTGGGGTAAAATAGTGAGAGATTGTATAGAGGGCAGTAAACTGGGATGATAGTGGGGTAAAATAAAGAGAGATTGTATAGAGGGCAGTAAACTGGGTTGATAGTGGGGTAAGATATAGAGAGATTGTATAGAGGGCAGTAAACTGGGTTGATAGTGGGGTAAAATAAAGAGAGATTGTATAGAGGGCAGTAAACTGGGTTGATACTGGGGTAATATAGAGAGAGATTGTATAGAGGGCAGTAAACTGGGTTGATACTGGGGTAAGATAGAGAGATTGTATCAGAGGGCAGTAAACTGGGTTGATAGTGGGGTAAGATAGAGAGATTGTATCAGAGGGGTAAACCAGATTCACCCTTGACATATACAAAACAAAATCAAAAATGATGGTAAAATGCAATGAGTCGCACAGAACAAGAATGAAAAAAACAAGTACTTGATAGAATGTCAAGTTCTGGAAATCACTGGAAAACAGTGTTTCCTTGCTCAATGAGTGAATGTGGTTCTGCAGGCATTCTTAAATAGAATATGCTAAGAATCAAATCAAATCCAATTTTATTGGTTGCACATACACTACAGTTCAAAAGTTTGTGGCCACTTAGAAATGTCCTTGTTTTTTCAAAGAAAAGCACAATTTTGTCCATTAAAATAACATCAAATTGATCAGAAATACAGTGTAGACATTGTTATTGTTGTAAATGACTATTGAAGCTGGGAACGGCAGATTGTTTATGGAATATCTGCATAGCCGTATAGAGGCCCATTATCAGCAAGTCCAACTGGCAGCTTCATTAAACAGCACCCGTAAAGCACCAGTCTCAACGTCAACAGTGAAGAAGCGACTCCGGGATGCTGGCCTTCTAGAGTTGCAGAGTTCCTCTGTCCAGTGTCTGTGTTCTTTTGACCATCTTAATCTTTTTTTATTGGCCAGTCTGAGATATGGCTTTTTCTTTGCAACTCTGTCGCCTATTCACTGTTGATGTTGAGATTGGTGTTTTGCAGGTACTATTTAATGAAGCTGCCAGTTGAGAACTTGACACTCTAATGTACTTGTCCTCTTGCTCAGTTGTGCATCGGGGCCTCCCACTCCTCTTTCTATTCTGGTTAGAGACAGTTTGTGCTGTTCTGCGAAGGGAGTAGTACACAGATGTGTACGAGATCTTCAGTTTCTTGGCAATTTCTCGCATGGAATAGCCTTCATTTCTCAGAACAAGAATAGATTGACAAGTTTCAGAAGAAAGTTATTTGTTTCTGGCCATTTTAAGCTTGTAATCGAACCCACAAACGCTGATGCTCCAGATACTCAACTGGTCTAAAGAAGGCCAGTTTTATTGCTTCTTTAATCAGAACATCAGTTTTCAGCTGCGTTTTAACATAATTGCAAAACAGTTTTCTAATGATAAATTAGCCTTTTAAAATTAGAAACTTGGATTAGCTAACACAACGTGCCATTGGAACACAGGAGTGATGTTTGCTGATAATGGGTCTCTGTAAGCCTATGTAGACATTCCATAAAAAATCTGCCGCTTCCAGCTACAATAGTCATTTACAACATTAACAATGTCTGCACTGTATTTCTGATCAATTTGATGTTATTTTAATCAACAAAAAATGAGCTTTTCTTTAAAAAACAAGGACATTTCTACATGACCCCAAACTTTTGAACGGTAGTGTGTATATAAATATTTAGCGGATGTTATTGCATCTGTAGCGAAAAGCAGCAATATACTACTCTCTTAGAGATCCAATGTCATATTGTTTGTGTTATTTTCCATTGAATTGTTCTTCGCATGATTACAGAAGACTTGGCATAAAGGGCGACAGCATGTGTTCTTTTTACATTGGTGTGTAGGCGTATTGGATACATATACAGTCCACTGCTCTTTCCATGACAGACTGAATCCAGGTGAAAGCTATTATCCCTTGTTAAATCCACTTCAAATCAGTGTAGATGAACGGGAGGAGACAGGTTAAAGATGGATTTTAAGCCTTGAGACAATTGAGACATCGATTGTGTATGTGTGCCATTCAGAGGGTGAATGGGCAAGCCAAAATATTTAAGTGCCTTTGAACTTGATATGATAGTTGTCACGACTTCCGCCGAAGTTGGTCCCTCTCCTTGTTCGGGCGGTGTTCGGCGGTCGACTTCACCGGTCTTCTAGCCATTGCCGACCCACCTTTCATTTTCCATTTGTTTTGTCTTGGTTTTCTACACACCTGGTTTCATTACCCAATTACATGTTCATGTATTTACCCCCCATGTTTTTGTGCGTGATTGTTTCTATCATTCGGTACGTTATGGCTGGTTTTCGACGGGTGCTGTTTACACCCGTGCGTAATTGATTACCGTTTATTGTTGGTTTACCTTGTGCCTTTATTTTGAGTAAAGTACATTGCTCACTCATTCTGCTCTCCTGCGCCTGACCTTATGCACCAGCAACACCCACCTTTTGACAGAATCACGCACACCAACCATATGGAGTCAGCAGGAGCAGACACCCCCGTTTTAGGGGTCGAGGAGTGCGTCCAGCAGCATGCGGCCATGCTACAACATCTCGGCACTGCCATGGATCGCGTCCGGCAGACTATGGATCGCTGGGAGAGAAGAGGAGTTCCTCCAGCGCCTCCACCAGCAGCACCAAGGGCACCACTACTCACCCCTCCTTCACCCGGTCCCAGTGGGATTCGGCTCGCTCTTCTGAGGGAGTATGATGGGACGGGTGCGGGATGTCAGGGGTCCCTACTCCAGCTGGAGCTCTACCTGGCAACCGTCCTTCCGGCTCCTTTGGGCCGTGAGAGCGTGCCCGCCCTTGTCTCCTGTCTTTCAAGGAAAGCGCTGAAGTGGGCCAACGCCGTATGGGGGGAAGGAGAAGGGATGACTTATCAATTCTAGGATTTCACCCAGTTTTTGACCACCCGCCCGAGGGTAGAGCGGCGGGTGAACGTCTCGTCCACCTTAGGCAGGGGACGTGGAGCGCACAGGAGTTCGCTTTGGACTTTGGGACCCTGGCCGCCAGCGAGGGATGGAACGTCAGGGCCCTGATCGATCACTACCTTTTTAGTTTGCGCGAGAGCGTCCGCAGGGAGTTGGCCTGCAGGGACACCACTCTCACCTTTGACCAGCTGGTGGACCTCTCCATCCGGTTGGATAACCTGCTGGCTACCCGCGGACGTCCAGATCGGGGTCTGTCGATTTCATCCCCCAGCATCACCGCTCCTATGCCCATGCAGCTGGGAGGTGCTGCACTTAGGGCGACCGGAGGAGGGACCGGTCCATGCACCATTTGTGGCCACAGAGGGCACACTGCCGGTCGGTGCTGGGCAGGTTCCTCTGGGAGTTGACGCAGCAGGCAGGGCACTCTCGTGTCACCCCAGGTGAGTCGGCACCAGGCTCACCCAGAGCCCTCTGTTGCACACATGTTGTTGTATATTAATTTTCCTGAGTTTTCCCTGCATTCCCAGCATAAGGTGCTCGTAGATTCAGGCGCAGCTGGGAACTTTATTGACAGATCATTTTCCCATAGTTTAGGGATCCCTATTGTTCCAGTGGATATGCCCTTCCCTGTTCACGCCCTAGATAGTCGACCATTAGGGTCAGGGCTAATTAGGGAGGCCACCACTCCACTGGGCATGGTGACACAGGAGGGTCGCAAGGAGAGAATCAGTCTCTTCCTTATTGATTCTCCTGCGTTTCCCGTTGTGCTGGTCCTACCCCGGTTGGCCTGTCATGACCCCACTATTTCGTGGCAACATCGGGCTCTCACGGGGTGGTCACGAAAGTGCTCGGGGAGGTGTTTAGGGGTTTCTGTTGGTGCGACTATTGTGGAAAGTCCAGACCAGGTCTTCCACGTGCGCATCCTATCTGAATATGCCGATTTGGCTCTCGCCTTCTGTAAGAAGAAGGTGACACAATTACTACCCCATCGAAGGGGGGATTGTGCGATAAATCTCCTGGTAGACGTAGCACTTCCCAGAAGTCCCACGACTTCCGCCAAAGTTGGTCCCTGTCCTTGTTCGGGCGTTGTTCGGCGGTCGACTTCACCTGTCTTCTAGCCATCGCCGATCAACCTTTCATTTTCCATTTTTTTTGTCTTGGTTTTCTACACACCTGGTTTCATTACCCATGTTCATGTATTTCACCCTCTGTTTCCCCCATGTTTTTGTGCGTGATTGTTTCTATGTCCATTCGGTACGTTATGGCTGGTTTTCGACGGGTGCTGTTTACACCCGTGCGTAATTGATTACCGTTTATTGTTGGTCAAGTGTATGTTTACCTTGTGCCTTTATTTTGAATAAAGTGCGTTGCTCACTCATTCTGCTCTCCTGCGCCTGACTTCATGCACCAGCTACACCCACCTTTTGACAATAGTTGGTGCCAGGCACACCGGTTTGTGTCAAGAACTGTAACGTTGCTGGATTTTTCACACTCAACAGTTTCCTGAGTATATCAAGAATGGTCCACCACCCAAAGGACATTCAGCCAACTTGACACAACATGGGCCAGTATCCCTGTGGAACGCTTTCGACACATTGAAGATTCCATGCCACGAAGAATTGAGGCTGTTCTGAGGGCAAAAGGGGGAGGTGCAACTCAATTTTAGGAAGGTGTTCCTAATGTAGTTAATTGCATGTGTATACCGTAGGCCTATATATCGTTGATTCCTTTGAACATTGGATATATCTGTCAGGTGCCATTTGGCCTGGTATAGGCTATAAAGTGTGATGCTCAAAGTGTGGACATGGGTGTAAATGACTAATGGACCAAGTAACAACTTTGCGAATGGTTGATGATGTATGTGTTTTTTAACCAGGACAAGACACAAAAAAAGGATGTAATTTATATGCATTTCCACTAGAAATGTTTAGAAGTTACTTCTTAATTTTTACTGTGACTACTGTTCTACCTTTTAACAGTATGCAACCTCTTAAAGATGACAGATGGAAACTTTGCACTGGTGCAAAACAACTCAGTCAATCACACCAAAAAGTGACTCAGTGACTATGTAATCCTGTACAGAGTAGAATAGACCAGACATAACTGGGTCTTTCACTGTGTCTCACTTTGACAGTGCTTTAAGAGAGCACCCAGTGCCTAGTTCAGATATTTACTATGGTCAGACTAAAATGGTGGTGGCCATAAAAACAAATCAGAATGAAGCAAACCTGCTGATGTGTAACACAATCAAAACAAATAGATTCATGATGATTGGAGAACATTTTAGGAACTACAGACACAAACACAGTTTGTGAGAGGAGGATATGCTGACACTGCTGTCTCCCTCCAGCCCGGAGAAATGCTGGAGCGAAGCTCAAACTACTTCCTGAAAGTAGTAGTCAGTGTCAGCCAAGGGAAAAAATAAAATAAAAACAACAGACAACACATTTGTCTTTTTTACCCCAAGTCTAAGAAACATCTGTATGTAAAAAATAACAACGGTGAGAAACAGTTACCCTTTGGGGGCGGCAGGTAGCCTAGTGGTTAGAGCGTTGAGCCAGTAACCGAAAGGTTGCTAGCTTGAATCCCCGAGCTGACAAGGTACAAATCTGTTGTTCTGCCCCTGAGCAGGCAGTTAACCCACTGTTCCTAGGCCGTCATTGTAAATAAGAATTTGTTCTTAACTGACTTGCCTCGTTAAATAAAGGTAAAACTAATAAAATAGATGGGGATTACAATGCCTAAAAGGGTGAATCTGGGATTCTGAAACAAAGCAATCACCCTGCCACTTATTCTGGAAATTCAGTAATGTAAAATTTAAAAAAATGATATGTATGGAGCCCAGATTGCCCTTTTAAAAATGGAAGAATTGTAGAGCACACAAGAGCAGGATCATCTATCTATGGTAATGTCTTAACATTATGTCTGTCTGTCAACGTTATCTTTCAATGTCTATCAGTGTTATCTTTCACTGTCTATCAATGTTATCTTTCAATATCTATCAATGTTATCTTACAATGTCTATCAATGTTATCTTTCAATGTCATCTTTCAATGTCTATCAATGTTATCTATCCATGTTATCTTTCAATGTCTATCAATGTTATCTTTCAATGTCTATCAATGTTATCTTTCAATGTCTATCAATGTTATCTTTCAATGTCTATCAATGTTATCAATGTTATCTTTCAATATCTATCAATGTTATCTTTCAATGTCTATCAATGTTATTTATCAATGTTATCTTTCAATGTCTAACAATGTTATCTTTCAATGTCTAACAATGTTATCTTTCAATATCTATCAATGTTATCTTTCAATGTCTATAAATGTTATTTATCAATGTTATCTTTCAATGTCTAACAATGGTATCTTTCAATGTCTAACAATGTTATATTTCAATGTCTATCAATGTTATCTTTCAATGTCTATAAATGTTATTTATCAATGTTATCTTTCAATGTCTATCTATGTTATTTTTCAATGTCTAACAATGTTATCTTTCAATGTCTATCAATGTTATCTTTCAATGTCTATCAATGTTATCTTTCAATATCTATCAATGTTATCTTACAATGTCTATCAATGTTATCTTTCAATGTCTAACAATGTTATCTTTCAATGTCTAACAATGTTATCTTTCAATGTCTATCAATGTTATCTTTCAATGTCTATCAATGTTATCTTTCAATGTCTATCAATGTTATCAATGTTATCTTTCAATATCTATCAATGTTATCTTTCAATATCTATCAATGTTATCTTTCAATATCTATCAATGTTATCTTTCAATATCTATCAATGTTATCTTTCAATATCTATCAATGCAATTTTTCTCCTACGATTTCATCACAACAGGGTCAAAAGAAAACAGTGATAATTAAGAAATGTCAGGAGAATAGTTCCTGGGTTTCTCCTGTGATGGATGAGGCATATGGCACAAGATAAACAGAGGGAGAGACAGATTTTCTCCTTGATGGGTCAACCAACTGTCATTACGGTTCTATCACAGCCTAAACATGTTGGCTTCAGTGGATACAGAGGGACATTCAGGACTGTTCTACCCTGGCAGCATCCCAAATGGCACCCTACTCCCTATGTAGTGCACTACTTACGGTCCCAGGTCAAAAGTAGTGCACTATATAGGAAATTATGTACCATTTGGGGCGCAACCCTTCTCTTTATAAGCTTCAATGTTGGGACGCCAGCTTCCTGCTTCCACCATCCATCACACTGGAAAGTGGTTCGAAAACGACAGGCGTCAACACATGAAATTTGAGGTCATTTCTGCGAACTCCATCGAGTCCCTTCACCACCGGAGCAGTTTGTCTGCTATGTTTAGAGACGTTGCCTCTTATTTCGACAGAGTCCAGTGAAGTGTGAAACCCAAGGGGGTTTGAGCCTTAGCACCACACTTAGTCAGGCTGCCAATGAGCAGTCAGCCACACGTGCATGCAGGCACACACGCACGCACGCACACACACACACACACACACACACACACACACACAGACACACACACACACACACGCACACACACACACACACACACGCACGCACGCACACAACCACCTCACCTGTTCCACATTCCCACCCAGTCTCTGTCCTGTCACACGTTTCACTGTGCAATCATTTTATAATTATCAGGCAGACTTCAGAAACTGTGTACAACATGAACAAACCATGCAGAAAGGCTCCCTACGGATCCAGTTCTGATCACACTGCCTGGTTTGTTGATGACTTGATTTGGAGTGAGTGGGAGTCCTTCTCCTGCAATTCTGTTATTCCAGAGTACTTCTAGGAAGCCCTATATACTGCAGTATTTACAGGAAGTCTTGCAACTTGGTGGCATGCCACAGTTGGGCCATTGTGATGATGCTAACTGGGTATACATGTAAGAACACTTATTCAGTCCATAGGTTGGTACAGTATGTTAATACACTACAGTCTTTATTTTGCCTGTATACTTACTCTGTTTATAAGTTTGATTCTTTGGGCTTTTTTAGTTTTGTCATATTTGTATAAATGCATAAATGCAGCAGTCTCTGTGAATACATTTAAATGGTTGTTCATGCTCTCTTGACGTTCTGGGACACTAATGCGGATTTAATAACATGCAATATGGCACAGCTCACAAAACGCACACAAACATACAAACTAACATGCAGCGCTGACATGCACACATGCCCGAAGAGAACAGCGAGGACTACAAACATGCCCGAAGAGAACAGCGAGGACTACAATCATGCCCGAAGAGAACAGCGAGGACTACAAACATGCCCGAAGAGAACAGCGAGGACTACAAACATGCCCGAAGAGAACAGCGAGGACTACAAACATGCCCGAAGAGAACAGTGAGGACTACAAACATGCCCGAAGAGAACAGTGAGGACTACAAACATGCCCGAAGAGAACAGCGAGGACTACAAACATGCCCAAAGAGGACAGCGAGGACTATACACATGCCCGAAGAGAACAGCGAAGACTACAAACATGCCCGAGGAGGACAGCGAGGACTACGCAAATCCTGGTGGAGGTTTTCTTACTATTCCATACAATATTGCTAGGCCAATTTTGCGCCGCCCTATGGGACTTCCGGTCACGGCCAGGTTGTGACACAGCCTGGTATCAAACCCGGGTCTGTATTGACACCTCAAGCACTGCGATGCAGTGCCTTAAAGCGCAGCGCCACTCGGGAGGCCCCACATTTGACTTGTTAAATATATTTTGAGTATGCAAACATCCATCTTCCTAACATAAGACAACATGATCTACCTATGAATCATAACTACCGTACACACCTGATTACAAGTCAACTATGTCGTCTTTCGCCACTCTGCACACTGTTAGTTTATCAAGTCGACAAAAACGAATCAGTCCACTTGTGAAGAGCCTTTGTTCAGTGTAGATGGACAATCAGTAACATAGAACACGTGGACAACGTTCATCGTATGGACGACAATGTAAAGCACACAGACTCAGCTAATTGTTTTCAGATAAATACAATGCTTCATGAGAATACATTGAAACATTCGTTAATGCATTCATGAATCGTAAAATGTATGTATCTTAGCTAACGTTGAAATGCTCTTGAGCATGCCAAGTTCGTCACGACAGTTAACCATTCCCCGTGTCTTGCCAGTCAAATCAGGAGTGTCATTGACTAGATATGTGTCGTTATCTAAGTCTTAAAAAAACGGCACACGTCAATGACATGCACTTTATTCCAGAGGATTCCACCAATTTCAGATGCTTCCCAGGTCAGGTATTTTTATTTTTATTCCCATTGTCGGGAGTTTGCGCCTCGATTCGATAATAAGGGAAATTGCATCGACTACCCACTTTATATTACATAGGCTACACCTTGGAACAGGCTTTAAGTGATATCGACTCACACACGTGCACAATAGGGCCCGAGCTCACAGTCTATTATTCACCAGGACGCTATGAACAGTCATTTATCATTAGTCTTTCTATCCACACCAGCTAATATGACGTGGCTCCAGCATTTCTGCTGATCTCTGTCGCCTCTGACACACACACGACTTGATAGCATCACAGGTGAGCTATGGGTTTGTTGTGAGGTCAGTAACATTAACGTAGCGATGTACGGTGCTAAAATACAGCTTCCATTATACTGTGACACAGATGGTGCAACCTAGAATGCTGCTGAGAAGGGTACCTATTGTGCTATACAGTCCTCATAACACAGAGAATGTCCTCGGAACACAGATAATGTCCTCATAACACAGAGAATGTCCTCATAACACAGAGAATGTCCTCGGAACACAGTGAATGTCCTCGCAACACAGAGAATGTCCTCGCAACACAGTGAATGTCCTCGCAACACAGAGAATGTCCTCGCAACACAGAGAATGTCCTCGCAACACAGAGAATGTCCTCGCAACACAGAGAATGTCCTCGCAACACAGAGAATGTCCTCACAACACAGAGAATGTCCTCGCAACACAGAGAATGTCCTCATAACACAGAGAATGTCCTCGCAACACAGAGAACGTGCTCATAACACAGAGAATGTCCTCACAACACAGAGAATGTCCTTGCAACACAGAGAATGTCCTCGCAACACAGAGAATGTCCTCGCAACACAGAGAATGTCCTCGCAACACAGAGAATGTCCTCGCAACACAGAGAATGTCCTCATAACACAGAGAATGTCCTCGCAACACAGAGAATGTCCTCATAACACAGAGAATGTCCTCGCAACACAGATAACGTCCTCGCAACACAGAGAATGTCCTCATAACTCAGAGAAGGTCCTCGCAACACAGAGAATGTCCTCATAACTCAGAGAATGTCCTCATAACTCAGTTGACACACAAACAATAATGGATATTCACAGAGTTATACAAAATCAAAGCTTGCTTTGATTGGTTGTGCACATCTCTCTAAATTCAGCCTAAGGGTCAGCAAATAAAAATTAGGAACACTTGCTTCACCTGGCTAGTCCTCCATAGTGCCCTGCTAAACCAATTAGAATGTGTGTTATTGCTTGTGGAATATCTTCTTGAAAGCATGAAGCCAAATAATTTGGATTTTGGATAGAGGTGTAACTCCAGGATTGCACACCAACTCAGTCGTCTTGTGGTTCATGCCTACCCAAATTTCTCTCTTCTTGGTACTCAGCATTAACGATATGGATTAGGGATAAGGCCCTGCGATAGACTAGCGTCCTGTCCAGGGGGTGTACTTCTACATCAAGCTGCCTCACACTACAGAAACAGGAGATTTTCAAGCATCCTGTCCAGGGGGTGTAGTTGTACATCAAGCTGCCTCACACTACAGAAACAGGAGATAGACTAGCGTCCTGTCCAGGGGGTGTACTTCTACATCAACCTGCCTCATGTAACTGGCTCGGACAAGGCTACCTTCACCCTCCAGGATTGCACAGTGAACATTTGCCATAATCTACATTTTCATTCAGCACAAGACCATTGGTTATTGATTCAAGGCATGATGGATGGGTTGGGGGACTTATCATGCATTCATCAGCAGGTTACGACGTCCAAACAAAGCAATCACAAAATTACTGAAAACATGAAACACATCAACAAACAAACACTTACAAGCACACACAGGAAAACAGAAATCACAGATTTACCATAACAGAGTAACAAAGGTAGACTCACAGATAGAAAACTTGTTGCTGTTGTCTTTGCCTGGGAATAATTTTACTCCTCTAGATTTAAAGTCTACGGATCTTTTCACTAGTTAAAGGGAAAACAAAAACAGGAAATCAGGTGAAACAGGTTCCAAATAAACTGATCAGCATTGAAAACCAAGAAACCCATCCTCCAAGCTCATGGAGAAGAGCACAACTTATAGCAGCAGCAGGTAACAACAGTCAAAGTATCTTAGCAACAGAAAAAAAAATGTGAAGAAATAAAATAGGCAAGAACAAAAGAAGAGGAGAAGAAATATATTATTATTATATAAGTAGCATACAGGGCTTCTGTTCATTTGTCAACCTTGAAATGATTGGGGGGGGGGGGGGGGGTGCAGGACAGCAGACCAGAATGTAGAACAGCCGATATGGATCAGCCTTTAGCCACAATCCCCAGAGGAGTCTTCAGGGCAGGGGCGGCTGTCAAGGTTTTTTTCAGCAACAGAATGGCCGATTTGTTATGCCGCAGAATGGCACGCTGGGACATGACAGTGCAGGCGTTACCTCTCACACACGCACACACACACACACATGCCCACACATACGTACATACACGCACCCACACAGAAACAAACGCACGTACGCACACACTCACATCCTGAGCAATAGGAGGATCTTCAGGTTTACTATTTCATGTAAATTTAGCCCCAATATCTTTGTTGAACAGAAGCCCTGTGAAGATTGACAAGCTTAATAATAATAATAATAATAATATTAATAATAATAATAGTAATAATACTGTGATCACATTCAACATGTGTGTAAAAACATCAATCATGATAAATGTTTTATTTTCTGTTTTCCAAAAAGAAACATAAAAAAAAACATCTGTTGTCAGAACATATTTAATGCTTTTGTTCAGAAAGTGATCATAGATTCACTGTCAGATATAACATGGGATAATGGAGGATTATATTGGGGTTTGGAAAAAAGCAAGTGGCATTGTGTGAGACTGTGGAGTTGCTCTCTCTCTCTCTCTCTCTCTCTCCCTTCTCTCTCTCTCTTTTCTAATTTGTGTATTTGAGGACAACCCTCACAGCCTTACAAAGAGCACATTTAACACAGAAGGGTACACTCACACATTGATATTGGATTCACTGATTCAGCCTTTCCTTAAAAAAAATATGACAATATGCAAATAGGGCTTCGTCAATGTTAACACATTGCTCAAAATATGAGGGTTGGGTTGAAACTCATCAGGCTATGTTAGGGGTTAGGGGTTAGGGTTAGGGTTAGGGTTAGACCTTCAGTTCAGGATTAACTGAATGACAGAGAATGAGTACAGTGGAGATGGATAAGGTAGAACATGTTTGCCCACTCTTACACGAGGAAAGATTCCTGTAAACCATGGCATCAAAATCAACATCTCAAACTTTCAGACATCAAAGGTTGTGCAGTTAGGATGATGAGCAGACCAACTCATTATGAAAGAGTGTAGTTAGGATGATGAGCAGACCAACTCATTATGAAAGAGCGTAGTTAGGATGATGAGCAGACCAACTCATTATGAAAGAGCGTAGTTAGGATGATGAGCAGACCATCTCATTATGAAAGAGTGTAGTTAGGATGATGAGCAGACCAACTCATTATGAAAGAGCGTAGTTAGGATGATGAGCAGACCAACTCATTATGAAAGAGTGTAGTTAGGATGATGAGCAGACCAACTCATTATGAAAGAGTGTAGTTAGGATGATGAGCAGACCAACTCATTATGAAAGAGTGTAGTTAGGATGATGAGCAGACCAACTCATTATGAAAGAGCGTAGTTAGAATGATGAGCAAACCAACTCATTATGAAAGAGCGTAGTTAGGATGATGAGCAAACCAACTCATTATGAAAGAGTGTAGTTAGGATGATGAGCAGACCAACTCATTATGAAAGAGCGTAGTTAGGATGATGAGCAGACCAACTCATTATGAAAGAGCATAGTTAGGATGATGAGCAAACCAACTCATTATGAAAGAGCGTAGTTAGGATGATGAGCAGACCAACTCATTATGAAAGAGTGTAGTTAGGATGATGAGCAGACCAACTCATTATGAAAGAGCGTAGTTAGGATGATGAGCAGACCAACTCATTATGAAAGAGCGTAGTTAGGATGATGAGCAGACCAACTCATTATGAAAGAGCGTAGTTAGGATGATGAGCAGACCAACTCATTATGAAAGAGTTTAGTTAGGATGATGAGCAGACCAACTCATTATGAAAGAGCGTAGTTAGGATGATGAGCAGACCAACTCATTATGAAAGAGCCTAGATAGTAATATTACCAGCATGCCAAATATTTTCTTGATTGTCTGTTTTGAAACGTTTAAAGTAAAAAAGTGAGTAAGGCCATAATGTTTTTGGAATGTTGTGCATTTTAGAAATTACAGGTTGCCAAATCTGCTCTGTGAGTAAAACTCTAAAATCCAATGTATGATACTAAGACACCAGATACTGTAGACCTGTGGTCCACAGCAGACCTGTGGTTTCCAGTTACTACTTGCTCCAATGTTACATTTCCACTTGTCAGAAACAGTGTCAGAAACAGTGTGTTCAGCCGAGATCAACAGAAGATGACTCAAGCTGATACTATTGAATATTCATTAAGAGTGGACATTACCTCTTCCATATTCATTAAGAGTGGATGGTACCTCTTCCATATTCATTAAGAGTGGATGGTACCTCTTCCAAATTCATTAAGAGTGGATGGTACCTCTTCCATATTCATTAAGAGTGGACAGTACCTCTTCCATATTCATTAAGAGTGGACAGTACCTCTTCCATATTCATTAAGAGTGGATGGTACCTCTTCCAAATTCATTAAGAGTGGATGGTACCTCTTTCATATTCAGTAAGAGTGGATGGTACCTCTTCCATATTCACTTAAGAGTGGACAGTACCTCCTCCATATTCAGGAAGTGGACAGTACAAGCAGTGCCTAACATTAATAATAGTGCAGACTTCCTCAATTACAGTTCATCTGTGAGGAATCTGCATCTTAATTAACGGGTGCACTTCGACGGTCACTGATGAGCACGGCTTGAGCAGTATCACTTACGATGCCTTAATGTGTCCTTTCTTGGGATATGCTTAAATTGCGGCAAGATAAATCAGGCAATGAGTTTCCTTGTGTGGAAATGTAAACTATATTAGAGAGCCAAGTCATTCTCAGGCACTATGAGGGACAGCTTTAGTCTGACCTCTTATTAACCCAACATGAATGTTTCATTCCTCTCATTTCATGATCCTCAGGTCAGCTTTCTGTCATGAATATATAAAGGCTAAACTTACACATTGGGTCTTTCCCATGCGCTGCCAGAAGAAGCCACATTAACCGACACGCCCAGGTTGCCTATTAATTGATACTTGCCGCTCAGTCGTGACATTTCATCATTCAGACTGATTAAAAAGGATTGGGGACGCTGTTGGAGATCTGCTACATATGAGGAGGAAGGCAACCATCTCAATATGCCAACACTGTCATTCTAATTTAGGTAATCAAAATGTAAGGTGGCACCAAAACAATGGGTACCTACCAAATCATAGAACAGGGATTATCAACTAGACAAAACAAAATGTATTTTATATTTGATATTCTTCAAAGTAGCCACCCTTTGCCTTGATGACAGCTTTGCACACTCTTGGCATTCTCTCAACCAGCTTCACGAGGTAGTCACCTGGAACGCATTTCAACTAATAGGTGTGCCTTTTTTTAAAGTTCATTTGTGGAATTTCTTTCCTTCTTAATATGTTTGGGCCAATCAGTTGTGTTGTGACAAGATAGGGAGGTATACAGAAGATGGCCCTATTTGGTAAAAGACCAAGTCCATATTATGGCAAGAACATCTCCTATAAGCAAAGAGAAACACAGTCCACCATTACTTTAAGACATAAAGGTCAGTCAATACGGCACATTTCAAGAACTTTGAAAGTGCAGTCACAAAAACCATCAAGCGCTATGATGAAACTGTCTCTCATGAGGACCACCACAGGAATGGAAGACCCAGAGTTACCTCTGTTGCAGAGGATAAGTTCATTAGAGTTACCAACCTAAGAAATTGCAGCCCAAATAAATGCTTCACAGAGTTCAAGTAACAGACACATCTCAACATCAACTGTTCAGCTGTTCAGAGGAGACTGTGTGAATCGGGCCTTCGTGGTTGAATTGCTGCAAAGAAACCACTACTAAAGGACACCAATAAGAAGAGACTTGCTTGGGCCAAGAAACACCAGCAATGGACATTAGACCAGTGGAAATCCAAATTTGAGATTTTTGGTTCCAACTGCTTTGCCTTTGTGAGATGCAGAGTAGGTGAACGGATGATATTTTCATGTGTGCTTCCCACCATGAAGCATGGAGGAGGTGGAGTGATGGTGTGTGTGTGTGGGGGGGGTGCTTTTCTGGTGACACTGTCATGATTTATTTAGAATTCAAGGCACACTTAACTAGCATGGCTACCACAGCATTCTGCAGTGATACGCCATCCCAACTGGTTTGCGCTGAGTGGGACTATCATTTGTTTTTCAACAGGACAATGACCCAACACATCTTCGGGCTGTGTAAAGGCTTTTTGACCAAGAAAGAGAGTGATGGAGTGCTGCATCAGATGACCTGGCCTCCACAATCAACCGACCTCAACCCATTTGAGATGGTTTGGGATAAGTTGGACCGCAGAGTGAAGGAAAAAAGCCAACAAATGCTCAGCGTATGTGGGAACTCCTTCAAGACTATTGGAAAAGATTCCGGGTAAAGCTGGTTGAGGGAATGCCAAGAATGTGCAAACCTGTCATCAAGGCAAAGTGTGGCTACTTTGAAAAATCAAAAATATGTTGTGATTTGTGTAATACTTTTTTTGGTTACTACATGATTACTACATGACTATGACTACATTTTTACTATATGTGTTATTTAATAGTTTTGATGTCTTCACTATTATTCTACAATTTAGAAAATAGTAAAAAATAAAGAAAAACACTTGAATGAGTAGGTGTGTCCAAACTTCTGACTGGTACTGTATAATTATCTATTTTGCTCAGAAATCTTGGGGGGCCAAATAAAACCACCCTCGGGCCAAATTTTGACTATAGCAGGGATTTATGAAAATAGCCATCATTAGCAGGTTTTCTTGTGTTTGGAATATTGCAGTCTGTACTACAATATTTCAGTCTATACAATACTGTACTGTAATATTTTAGACTGTACTATGCTGTACTATAATATTTCAGTTTGTACTATTCTGCACTCTGTGTCAGTACGTAATATACTGTGCTGTAATTTTCAAGTCTGTACTATACTGTACCATACTATTTCTGTTTGTACTTCACTGTATTATAATCTTCCAGTCTGTACTATACTGTTCTATAAAATTTCAGTTTGTAATACACTATAGCCGCATAAGGGTGAGACAGAATGATAAACTACAGACAATTGTGCTGTATACTGGCAACCTAGAATTCGAAACCCATTCTGGCTTGCCGAGAGGCCACTGGTTAAAGGACAAATCGTGTCATGTTGTAGGCACATACAGTTGAAGTCGGAAGTTTACATACACCTTAGCCAAATACATTTAAACTAAGTTTTTCACACTTCCTGACATTTAATCCTACTAAAAATTCCCTGTCTTAGGTCAGTTAGAATCACCACTTTACTTAAAAGAATGTGAAATGTCAGAATAATAGTCGAGAGAATTATTTATTTCAGGTTTAATTTCTTTCATCACATTCCAAGTGGGTCAAAAGTTTTCAGACACTCAATTAGTTCTTGGTAGCATTGCCTTTCAATTGTTTTACTTGGGTCAACCGTTTTGGGTAGCTTTCCACAAGCTTCCCACAATAAGTTGGGTGAATTTGGCACATTCCTCCTGACATAACTTAGTCAGGTTTGTAAGGCCTCCTTGCTCTCACACGCTTTTTCAGTTCTGCCCACATATTTTCAGTAGGATTGAGGTCAGGGCTTTGTGATGGCCACTCCAATACCTTGACTTTGTTGTTATTTTGCCACAACTGTGGAAGTATGCTTGGGGTCGTTGTCCATTTGGGAAGACCCATTTGCGCCAAGCTTTAAATTCATGACTGATGTCTTGAGATGTTGCTTCAATATATCCACACATTTCCTTCCTCATGATGCTATCTATTTTGTGAAGTGCACCAGTCCCTTCTGCAGCAAAGCACCTTCACAACATGATGCTGCCACCCCCATGCTTCATAGTTTGTTTGGATGGTGTTCTTCGGCTTGCAATCCTCCCCCTTTTCCCTCCAAACATAACAATGGTCATTATGGCCAAACAGTTCTATTTTTGTTTCATCAGACCAGAGGACATTTTTCCAAAAAGTACGATATTTGTCCCCATGTGCATTTGCAAACCGTAGTCTGGCTTTCTTTTAATGACAGTTTTTGAGCAGTGGCTTCTTCCTTGCTGAGCGGCCTTTCAGGTTATGTTCATGTAGGACTCATTTTGCTGTGGATATAGATACTTTTGTACCTGTTTCCTTCAGCATCTTCACAAGGTCCTTTGCTGTTCTTCTGGGATTGATTTGCACTTTTCTCACCTAAGTACTTTCGTCTCTAGGAGACAGAACGCGTCTCCTTCCTGAGTGGTATGACAGCTGGTACAATGGTGTTTATACTTGCGTATTACTGTTTGTGATAGTGGTACTTTCATGCATTTGGAAATTGCTCCCATGGATGAACCAGACTTGTGGAGGTGTACAATTTTTTTCTGAGGTCTTGGCTGATATCTTTTGGTTTTCTCATGGTGTCAAGCAAAGAGGCACCGAGTTTGAAGGTAGGCCTTGAAATACAAGTTTGGACACACCAACTCATTCAATGGTTTTTCTATTCTTACTATTTCATACATTGTAGAAAAATAGTGAAGACATCAAAACTATGAATAGCACATATGGAATCATGTAGTAACCAAAAAAGTGTTAAACAAATCCAAATATATTTTAGATTCTTCAAAGTAGAGAAAAAATAAGAAAATGGCCGACTGCTATTGATAGTTTTACTGGTCTTTAATAAGCTTTACGTATCTGCCTCACGGCCTTCACCAGAACTTTTGTGAATGTTTTAAATGAGCAGCTTTATGTAGACATAGCCCCACCCACATCCACGCATCGAATGGGGTTGGAGTCGAGGGAAACAAATAAGTGCTACCAAACATAACAATGTGCAGTTCATATATATTAGAATGAAGTGTGTACATAATCAGCCAGTCTCTTTTACGCCCTCTTCCGAATGGTAGCTACAGTGCCTTGCGAAAGTTTTCGGCCCCCTTCAACTTTGCGACCTTTTGCCACATTTCAGGCTTCAAACATAAAGAAATAAAACTGTATTTTTTTGTGAAGAATCAACAACAAGTGGGACACAATCATGAAGTGGAACGACATTTATTGGATATTTCAAACTTTTTTAACAAATCAAAAACTGAAAAATTGGGCGTGCAAAATTATTCAGCCCCTTTACTTTCAGTGCAGCAAACTCTCTCCAGAAGTTCAGTGAGGATCTCTGAATGATCCAATGCTGACCTAAATGACTAATGATGATAAATACAATCCACCTGTGTGTAATCAAGTCTCTGTATAAATGCACCTGCACTGTGATAGTCTCAGAGGTCCGTCAAAAGCGCAGAGAGCATCATGAAGAACAAGGAACACACCAGGCAGGTCCGAGATACTGTTGTGAAGAAGTTTAAAGCCGGATTTGGATACAAAACGATTTCCCAAGCTTTAAACATCCCAAGGAGCACTGTGCAAGCGATAATATTGAAATGGAAGGAGTATCAGACCACTGCAAATCTACCAAGACCTGGCCGTCCCTCTAAACTTTCAGCTCATACAAGGAGAAGACTGATCAGAGATGCAGCCAAGAGGCCCATGATCACTCTGGATGAACTGCAGAGATCTACAGCTGAGGTGGGAGACTCTGTCCATAGGACAACAATCAGTCGTATATTGCACAAATCTGGCCTTTATGGAAGAGTGGCAAGAAGAAAGCCATTTCTTAAAGATATCCATAAAAAGTGTCGTTTAAAGTTTGCCACAAGCCACCTGGGAGACACACCAAACATGTGGAAGAAGGTGCTCTGGTCAGATGAAACCAAAATTGAACTTTTTGGCAACAATGCAAAACGTTATGTTTGGCGTAAAAGCAACACCCTGAACACACCATCCCACTGTCAAACATGGTGGTGGCAGCATCATGGTTTGGGCCTGCTTTTCTTCAGCAGGGACAGGGAAGATGGTTAAAATTGATGGGAAGATGGATGGAGCCAAATACAGGACCATTCTGGAAGAAAACCTGATGGAGTCTGTAAAAGACCTGAGACTGGGACAGAGATTTGTCTTCCAACAAGACAATGATCCAAAACATAAAGCAAAATCTACAATGGAATGGTTCAAAAATAAACATATCCAGGTGTTAGAATGGCCAAGTCAAAGTCCAGACCTGAATCCAATCGAGAATCTGTGGAAAGAACTGAAAACTGCTGTTCACAAATGCTCTCCATCCAACCTCACTGAGCTCGAGCTGTTTTGCAAGGAGGAATGGGAAAACATTTCAGTCTCTCGATGTGCAAAACTGATAGAGACATACCCCAAGCCACTTACAGCTGTAATCGCAGCAAAAGGTGGCGCTACAAAGTATTAACTTAAGGGGGCTGAATAATTTTGCACGCCCAATTTTTCAGTTTTTGATTTGTTAAAAAAGTTTGAAATATCCAATAAATGTCGTTCCACTTCATGATTGTGTCCCACTTGTTGTTGATTCTTCACAAAAAAAGACAGTTTTATATCTTTATGTTTGAAGCCTGAAATGTGGCAAAAGGTCGCAAAGTTCAAGGGGGCCGAATACTTTCGCAAGGCACTGTATAAATGTAGAGGTTGCGCACAGTGCAACAATGTCATGAAGTGTGAATATTTCTGAATCCCACATACAGGAAAACGGTTCCAAATAAATTACATTATTACGTGCCTCACCACCCATGTTATCTACATGATTAAATGTCTGTGTGTGCTGTGTTATGTAGGTAACAGAGAGGTTCTCTCAAACAGAGAATGTGTGAACATAAAAGTTAAATCAGGAGAAACAACAGTTATTATCCAGTCGCAGTACATTTTAATGACCTAAAACATTACATTTCTACCTTTAGATTTTGTGGCATAGAGAAATTTAAGATATCAGATATCAGACAGGATATAAATAATACTCTGAGCAAAAGAGAATGTTTTTGGATTTTTACCCTCCAGACATTATTTCCTAAAGGTCTTAATGATGAAATGCCTATGTATGTTATGTTGTAAATGTGAACATAAATTATGCCCCCATTTCAGATTACTTTGACGTTTTTCTTGTGCTGTTCCCAATGATTTATGAAAACTTGCTCGATGTCCTCATTGCAGTTGTACAGATGTGGTTAGGACTAGAGGTTGACCGATGAATCAGTATGGCCGATGAATCAGTATGGCCGATTAATTGGGGCCGATTAATTAGGGCCGATTTCAAGTTGTCATAACAATCAGTAATTTACATTTTTGGATGCCGATTGTGGCTGATTACATTGCACTCCGCGAGGAGCCTGCGTGGTAGGCGGACCACTTGTTATGCAAGTGCAGCAAGGAGCCAAGGTAAGTTGCTAGCTAGCATTAAACTTATCTTATAAAAAAACAATCAATCTTAACATAGTCACTAGTTAACTACACATGGTTGATGATATTACTAGTTTATCTAGCTTGTCCTGCGTTGCATCTAATCAATGTGGTACATGTTAATTTATCATCGAATCACAGCCTACTTCGCCAAACAGGTGATGATGATTTAATAAGCACATTTGCGAAAAAAGCATTGTTGTTGCACCAATGTGTACCTAACCATAAACATCAATGCCTTCCTTAAAATTAATACACAATATATTTTTTAACCTGCATATTTAGTTAACATTGCCTGCTAACATTAATTTATTTTAACTAGGGAAATTGGGTCACTTCTCTTGCGTTCTGTGCAAGCAGAGTCAGGGTATATGCAGCAGTTTGGGCCGCCTGGCTCGTTGCAAACTGTGTGAAGACCATTTCTTACTAACAGAGACCTAATTAATTTGCCAGAATTTTAACATTGACATAACATTGAAGGTTGTGCAATGTAACAGCAATATTTAGACTTAGGGATGCCACCCGTTAGATAAAATACGGAACGGTCCTGATTTTCACTGAAATAATAAACGTCTTGTTTTTGATATGATAGTTTCCGGATTTGACCATATTAATGACCTAAGGCTCGTATTTCTGTGTGTTTATTATGTTATAATTAAGTCTATGATTTGTTATTTGATAGAGCAGTCTGACTGAGCAGTGGTAGGCAGCTGCAGGCTCGTAAGCATTCATTCAAACAGCACTTTCCTGCATTTGCCATCAGCTATTCGCTTTCAGCTCTTCACTGTCATAAACAGCATTGTGCTGTTAATGACTTCAAGCCTATCAACTCCCGAGATTAGGCTGGCAATACTATAGTGCCTATAAGAACATCCAATAGTCAAAGGTATACAGTGCATTGCGAAAGTATTCGGCCCCCTTGAACTTTGCGACCTTTTGCCACATTTCATGCTTCAAACAAAGTTATAAAACTGTATTTTTTTGTGAAGAATCAACAACAAGTGGGACTCAATCATGAAGTGGAACGACATTTATTGGATATTTCAAACTTTTTTAACAAATCAAAAACTGAAAAATTGGGCGTGCAAAATTATTCAGCCCCCTTAAGTTAATACTTTGTAGCGCCACCTTTTGCTGCGATTACAGCTGTAAGTGGCTTGGGGTATGTCTCTATCAGTTTTGCACATCGAGAGACTGAATTTTTTTCCCATTCCTCCTTGCAAAACAGCTCGAGCTCAGTGAGGTTGGATGGAGAGCATTTGTGAACAGCAGTTTTCAGTTCTTTCCACAGATTCTCGATTGGATTCAGGTCTGGACTTTGACTTGGCCATTCTAACACCTGGATATGTTTATTTTTGAACCATTCCATTGTAGATATTGCTTTATGTTTTGGATCATTGTCTTGTTGGAAGACAAATCTCTGTCCCAGTCTCAGGTCTTTTGCAGACTCCATCAGGTTTTCTTCCAGAATGGTCCTGTATTTGGCTCCATCCATCTTCCCATCAATTTTAACCATCTTCCCTTTCCCTGCTGAAGAAAAGCAGGCCCAAACCATGATGCTGCCACCACCATGTTTGACAGTGGGGATGGTGTGTTCAACTGTGTTGCTTTTACGCCAAACATAACGTTTTGCATTGTTGCCAAAAAGTTCAATTTTGGTTTCATCTGACCAGAGCACCTTCTTCCACGTTTGGTGTGTCTCCCAGGTGGCTTGTGGCAAACTTTAAACAACACTTTTTATGGATATCTTTAAGAAATGGCTTTCTTCTTGCCACTCTTCCATAAAGGCCAGATTTGTGCAATATACGACTGATTGTTGTCCTATGGACAGAGTCTCCCACCTCAGCTGTAGATCTCTGCAGTTCATCCAGAGTGATCATGGTCCTCTTGGCTGCATCTCTGATCAGTCTTCTCCTTGTATGAGCTGAAAGTTTAGAGGGACGGCCAAGTCTTGGTAGATTTGCAGTGGTCTGATACTCCTTCCATTTCAATATTATCGCTTGCACAGTGCTCTTTGGGATGTTTAAAGCTTGGGAAATCGTTTTGTATCCAAATCCGGCTTTAAACTTCTTCACAACAGTATCTCGGACCTGCCTGGTGTGTTCCTTGTTCTTCATGATGCTCTCTGCGCTTTTAACGGACCTCTGAGACTATCACAGTGCAGGTGCATTTATACGGAGACTTGATTACACACAGGTGGATTGTATTTATCATCATTAGTCATTTAGGTCAACATTGGATCATTCAGAGATCCTCACTGAACTTCTGGAGAGAGTTTGCCGCACTGAAAGTAAAGGGGCTGAATAATTTTGCACGCCCAATTTTTCAGTTTTTGATTTGTTAAAAAAGTTTGAAATATCCAATAAATGTCGTTCCACTTCATGATTGTGTCCCACTTGTTGTTGATTCTTCACAAAAAAATACAGTTTTATATCTTTATGTTTGAAGCCTGAAATGTGGCAAAAGGTCGCAAAGTTCAAGGGGGCCGAATACTTTCGCAAGGCACTGTATGAAATACAAATGGTATAGAGAAAAATAGTCCTATAATAACGACAACCTAAAACTTAACTTGAAGACTTATGTTAAAAGGAACCATCAGCTTTCATATGTACTCATGTTCTGAGCAAGGAACTTAAACGTTAGCTTTTTTACATGGCACATATTGCACTTTTACTTTATTCTCCAACACTGTGTTTTTGCATTATTTAAACCAAATTGAGCATGTTTCATTGTGTAATTGAGACTAAAATGATTTGATTTACGTATTATATTATGTTAAAATAAAAGTGTTCATTCAGTATTGTTGTAATTGTCATTATTACAAATATATATATACAAATTGGCCCGATTAATCGGTATCGGCTTTGTTTGGTCCTCCAATAATCAGTATCGGCGTTGTTTTCCCTCGACTCCAACCCCATTCGATGCGTGGAATGGATGTGGGTGGGGCTATGTCTACATAAAGGTTGACTTGCAAAAACTCTGGCGAAGTCCGTGAGGCCGAAACGTAAAGCTTATTTTAAAGAGCAGTGATACTATCAAAAGTAGTGTGCGGGTTTTCTCTTTTTTCTCATTTTTATTCAACTGTTACCATGCACCTTAAAAAAAGATAGCTCAGGTGTGCGATTGCCTTTTGAATTTTAGATTCTTCAACGTAGCCATCCTTTGCCTTGATGACAGCTTTGCACACTCTTGGCATTCTCTCAACCAGTTTCATGAGGGAGTCACGTGGAATGCTTTTCCAACAGTCTTGAAAGAGTTCCAACATATGCTGAGCCTTTGCAGGCTTCTTTTCCTTCACTCTGTGGTCCAACTCATCCCTAACCATCTCAATTGGGTGATCAGGTGATTGTGGAGGCAGCATTCCATCACTTTACTTCCTGGTCAAATATCCTTCACACAGAGTGCAGGTGTGTTTTGGGTCATTGTCCTGTTGAAAATCAAATGATAGTCCTACTAAGCGCAAACCAGATGGGATGGCGTATCGCTGCAGAATGCTGTGGTAGCCATGCTGGTTAAGTGTGCCTTGAATTCCACCCCCACACCATCACACCTCCTCCTCCTCCATTCTTCACAATGGCAACCACACGCAGAGATCATCTGTTCACCTACTCTGCATCTTACAAAGACACTGTGGTTGAACTCATAAGATGCTTGTGTTTCTTTGCCCAAGCAAGTCTCTTCTTCTTATTGGTGTCCTTTAGTAGTGGTTTCTTTGCAGCAATTCAACCATGAAGGCCTGACTCACGCAGTCTCATATGTCTGTGACTTGAACTCTGTGAAGCATTTATGTGGGCTGCAATCTGAGGTTGCATTTCATTGCTGATTTCTGAGGCTGGTAACTCTAATGAACTTATCCTCTGCACCAGAGGTAACTGTGGGTCTTCCTTTGCTGTGGTGGTCCTCATGAGAGGCAGTTTCATCATAGCGCTTGATGGTTTTTGGGACTACACTTGAAGAAACTTTCAAAGTTCTTGAAATGTTCTGCATTGACTGACCATGTCTTAAAGTAATAATGGCCTGTCATTTCTCTTTCCTTATTTGAGTTGTTTTTGCCATAATATGGACTTGGTCTTTTTCCAAATAGGGCCACCTTCTGTATACCACCCCTACCTTGTCACAACACAACTGATTGACTCAAACGCATTAAGAAGGAAAGCAATTCCACAAATGTACTTTTAACAAGGCAAACCTGTTAATTTAAATGCATTCCAGGTGACTCCCTCATGTAGCTGGTTGAGAGAATGTGTGTGCAAAGCTGTCATCAAGGCAAAGTGTGGGTACTTTGATGAATCTCAAATCTAAAATGTATTTTCATTTGTTAAACAATTTTTTTGTTTACTACATGATTCCTTATGTGTTATTTCATAGTTTGATGTCTTCACTACTATTCTACAATGTAGGAAATAGTCCAAATGAAGAAAATAAAAACCCTGGAATGAGTAGGTGTGTCCAAACCTTTATTTGGTACTGTACATCTGTGCACTTGTGGGAATTATCATAAGTCCCCCTGTTAAGAGAGCATTTCAATACAAATTAGACTGCCTTTGGCTCCTTGATTGGGAACCGTACCAGATGCGGTGCAAAAGTGATTGCATACTAAATGACAGATTTTATGGTATAATTCGTTTTTATAATTAAATCGTGGCAACTAACCCGCTGGTTTTACTCAGTGCTCGGTCACCACAGACAGGACAAATAACTACCATGAACACTATAGCTCGCTCTTAGAGGAACATAAACATGTTTGTCCTGAACAGCTTATGCATAACATACACTTCCATATATTAATGTGGATTTTATGGGAATGGCCTGCCACTCCAAATCACTGAAAAAAGTACATGATAGGGGTTGAGGGATGTTGATCTTTTAGTTTTGCTGCTTAGTGGCAGAGCAGTTTAGCATGGATTTGGCCTTTAATGGTATAGCCTATGTACTGTGTTCCCTGGATATAATTCTCACACAATATGTTTGGAAACAACTTGATTATTGATTTGATTATTTGATGACTTTGAGTTCGAATGCAGATCTGATTGTTAAGAGAAGATGATTTAAAACTTCAATTGGCAGCATTCAATCAATCCATGATGAAAAGACAAGGCTCTCCAAGCCTCTGGCTGTCTAAATTGAGACACTGGACCAGGTTCAAATCAAACAAAATGGACGTCTGGAATACTGGGGACCTATTAAGTGGCCTGATGCTGTAGAAGCAAACACGCTAATAGTAATGGCATTATGATATAGGCCAATGGTTGAAGGATCCAATCTGACAGAAACATAGTGAAGACTTGCCAAATTAATTACTCCCCTGAGGCCAATGGTAAATTCTAATTTACATTTCTCTGCACTGGCCTGTAGTCTACTGATAGAGGAACAGAGGTTGCCTTATCAAAGATGGCATTAGCTCCAGGGGAAGAGATTGTCTGTGACACCAGTCTTCTGGTCATGAATTAACATGAAGTCCTATTTCTGACTGCACTGCTTAGAGGACTGGGGAAATGGTCTGACCAGTGGCAGAGTGCGCTGTGATTCAGTATGCAATAAGGGGGCGTTTGGAACATTTTAATTCTAGGGAACAGGAGAGAAAGGACCCTGGAGGATCATTGATTGGATTAATTGTTGACGGTTAGTTTATAAAAATCCTGAAGTTGCTTGAAAATTACCATTTGGTTTCCAACTCAGATGTGCAGATTCTTTGGTAAAATTGAACTATAGTGGGTCCTGTATACAGTTCCTGTGTATATATGGGCTGCATAACACATGCATAGGAACTCCATACAGTAGACATCCACAGCTAAACTCATCTACATTTAGGTAGTTACAGGGCCTTCAGAAAGTATTCACACCCCTTGACTTATTCCACATTTTGTTGTGTTACAGCCTGAATTCAAAATTGATTAAATTGTTTGTTTTTAATCTCACCCATCGACACACAATACCCTATAATGACAAAGTAAACCAATATTTTTTTAGAAATGTTTGCAAATGAAAATGAAATACAGAAATATCTCATTCCCCTGGGTCAAAACATGTCAGAATCTGTAGCGATTACAGTCTGTCTACGTAAGTCTCTTAGAGCTTTGCATATCTGGATTGTACAATATTTACACATTATTCTTTAAAAATTATTCAAGTTGGTTGTTGATCATTGCTAGACATATTCAAGTCTTGCCAAAGATGTTCAAGCCGATTTAAGTCAAAACTGTAACTATGCCACTCAGGAACATTCAATGTCATCTTGGTAAGCAACTTCAGTGTATATTTGGCCTTGTGTTTTAGGTTATTGTCCTGTTGAAAGGTACATTTGTCTCCTAGTGTCTGTTGGAAAGCAGACTGAACCAGGTTTTCCTCTTTGATTTTGCCTGTGCTTTGCTCTAATGCATTTCTTTTTATGTTTTTTGCCCTTGCTGATGACAAGCATACCCATAACATGAGGCAGCCACCACCATGCTTGAAAATATGAAGAGTGGTATTCAGTGATGTGTTGTGTTGAATTTGCCCCAAACATAATGCTTCGCATTCAGGACATTAAGTTAATTTCATTTTCAGTTTTACTTTAGTGCCTTGTTTCCTTGTTGCAAACAGTATGCATGCTTGGAATATTTTTATTCTGTAAAGGCTTGTTTGTTTTCACTCTGTCATTTAAGTTAGTATTGTGGAGTAACTACAATGCTGTTGATCCACAGTTTCTTCCTATCACAGCCAATCAACTGTTTTAAAGTCACCATTGGCCTCCCTAAGCAGTTTCCATCCTCTTCGGCAACTGAATTAGGAAGGTCACCTGTATCTTTATAGTGACTGGGTGTTTTGATACACCATCCAAAGTGTAATTAACAACTTCACCATGCTCAAAGGGATATTATATGTCTGCTTTTTTAAAATAATAGCTGCCATTCTTCGCGAGGCATTGGAAAACCTCCCTGGTCTTTGTGGTTGAATCTGTGTTTGAAATTCACTGCTCGACTGAGGGACCATACAGATAATTGTATGTGTGGGGTACAAAGATGAGGTAGTTATTCAAAAATCATGTTAAACACTATTATTGCACACAAAAGTGAGTCCATACAATTTATTATGTGAGTTGTTAAGCACATTTTTGCTCCTGAACTTGTTTAGGGTTGCCATAACAAAGGGGTTGAATACTTGTTGACTAAATTAACTTGAAATTGAAAAGCATAATTCCACTTTGACATTATTGGGTATTGTATGTAGGCAAGTGACAAAAATGTAAATGTTAAACTTTCTAAATTCAGCCTGTAACACAACAAAATGTGGAAAAAGTTGAGGGGTGTGAAAACTTTCTTAAGGCACTGTAATGCTATACGTGAATTCCTTTCTAATAGTGCTGAACAGGAGCAAGGCTGCACACATACAAATACAAACATTGTCTGGGTTCAAATTCCCCCTCAAACTTTGATTAAGGTGAGACGTGGTCTCTTCCATTCCATTGCTTATCAGAGGTGGCCTTGAAAAAAGGCCCAGCAGCATTGCCAATAACAGCTTCAATTCGACCGCCACCGACTTCCTATGAGAGATGAGCTGCATTGAGAGGGAGCGCAACAGCTGGCTAATGTCAATAACTGGTTCAATCAGAGATGAGAACGTGCTTTTTCTGATGGGATTTCTTTCAGACAGATCCGTTGGGTAAATTGGATTTTGGGGTGGTTTTGGTGTCCTAAGGTGCTTTGCAGCTGCTGCTTTAAAGCTGGGCTGCTTGTGGCTCACCAGGTGGATTGAAGCTGGGCTGCTTGTGGCTCACCAGGTGGATTGAAGCTGGGCTGCTTGTGGCTCACCAGGTGGTGTGTACCAGTAGGGCCATATTAAGAAGTCACACACAGTGCCGTTGTCAAGGGGAATACATCCCTAAGCAGACATCAACAGCAGAGATGAAGATCAAATCTCAATCTTCGTGCTGACCAATCTCGCCAAGTGCGGAGGTAAAGGTTTGTTCATTTTAAAGACCTTTTGAACCCACTACTGTTCCTGGCACCAAGCCAATAAATAAACGAGGTTCTAACGTCCTTTTCGTTGAGAATATTCACAATAAGTCGCGTTTATTAAAAAAGTCCTCAACGTGGGACACTTCATATACTGATGTCCAATGAATAGCTACTTAGTAGGGTATTAGAAAAATGGTTCGCTAACTATTTACAATCGTTAGTAAATGATGAGAATATCATTTATTCATGCCCTATTCTTTTTTAAATACAGACGTTGTCCTTTGTGAGAAGGTGAAAAGTGCTTTAACATTGTCCTCTGGAGAGGTGTCGGGGACAGAAATAAACCCATTCAGATGCACTGAGCTATTCTCTGCAGATCTGTTTCAGTGTGACTTTAACCCAGCGGTTCCCAAAATAGGGGTCACAACCCCATGTGCGGTCGCCTGATATGTAAATGGAGTCCCAGGAGAATTTTAAAAAATCACCCAAAATGTGCAGGGAACACTCTGCTGTCTCCCTCACATCATTAAAACTCATGGTACCCTTCGCCAGCTCATATCTGTGTGAAGCCAAGTTCCCAGTTGTTTTGAATGCAGCATTAGAGACATTATGTCAGACTAATTTGAAATTGCCTGTCATAGCCCCACACTAAATGTATGTGATGTTAAGTTGAGAAGACAATCAGAAATACTGTTAGAATGTTTTTCAATTGACTGTGGATGAAAACAGTTTGGGAATCCCTGGTTTAACCCCTGCTTCTTCACATTCTATTAAAGCTACAGTCTGTGGGATCCTTGAAGAATATCACGTAAACACTCACACCTTATGTGTTAACAGGTGCTTCGAGTGAAAAAGTCCAATTCCAGCAGATCCTTGAAGGATATAACTAAAATAAATGTCTCATGAGTTTAGAGTCATAAAACAAACATGTAAGTTTTTATTTGTTTATTAAATCACAGAGTCTAGCTTTAAAGCATCTGATGAGCTATTAAGCACACTTAGCAACTCGTCATCTTATAAAGTGGTTCCGGGAGCTATTTTTAAACCAAACAAATTTTCCAAGATGTAACAGTAGGCAAACCTATTTCATATGTTATATGTTATCCAGGTCCTTCAATAGGACAACATTTATTCATTGTGGGGGACATTTTTTAAGATTTGGTTTATGGTAAATTTGTGTCAGAATAATGCCACAACCACAACACACAGCAATGCACATGTGAGTATATGATTCTGAATGATCTGTTATACAGTAGCTTCGTTTCGTTTAATAATCAGCAGCTTTGGAATAAGATGGGGGGGAAAAAGAGACGGCTATTTCAAAAAGAGGAGAAGAAGTGATTTGTTGTTAATCTATTGGTTAGTTTGGAAGAGGCAAAAAAAACACTTTTTTAATTGAATGCTGTGCTGCGATGTGCTGTGCATACGGTAGTTGGCATTGCTACAGAGAGAGGGTTCTAATTAAAAGTTGAAAAAAGGGAAGCTCTGATTGCCCACCCAAATCAGGTCCTCGGGATCTACGGTTTCCATGAGAAAATAAATATGTATCTTGTAGTTGTAATCATGAGAGTTGAAAGACAGAATGATAGAATGACTACGTCAGCCTGAAACAACAACAAAAAATGACATGAAAAGAAAAGAAAACAGCAAATCTAAGACAGCCCTATCATGACAATAAGAAGAAAAACGAATTAAGGAGGAGGACAGAGTGAAGAGGTGTAGGATTCATCCCCCTTTCAGAGCACTATGTGTTGATTCTCTCAGGGCTTTAAAAGGATTACATTCTTATTTAAGTTTTTATTTTTTTTAGGTGGTCAGGAAACTCCTTCCTAAGCGTCTTTGCATTGATTGAAACAGAGGCTTACCTTGATAATGGGCGCTAAAGCCCCGGTATCGATGGTTACTGTCAGTTACAAAGTGTAGCCTCAGCCAGTTCTTGTTGCTGACAATAGGAGACGGGACATTCATCCCAGATAACCTGAGTGAAACAAGAGGAAAAAATCATTAGTTTTTTTTTTACATCCATACTCAAAGTCAGCATGCTACAGTCTCAGCCAATCAAAAAAGATAACCATTTTTTTTGTTGTTTTTGAAACAAGGTTGGGACACAGTACATAGGTAATAAAAATCTAATGAATTTAAAAAAAAAATGGCATCTTGTAGACCTAAGTAAAAATGGTGGAATTTCAAAATCCAAACTCAGATTGCTTATTATGCATCAATGACAATAGGACATACAACTGTTCATATTCATAGGGTAATGTTGAATGGAGAAATGCTGATAGTAGAACAGGATGTCCATTCCCCTGGTGAGAACACAGCAAAAGAGGAGGATCCTCAACTGTTTTAGCCACACCCCCTTGGCCAAAGCCTAACGCTTCTATCACACCGACAGCGTCATTGCATTTTTGGTACGGCAGAATGACATTCATTTCCAGTGAAACTCTGTGTTTACCTTGCAGCGTTGCGTTGCAGAGACAGTTGCAGTGCGTTCTGTGTGGTGCATACTTAGGATTTATCCAACATATGAGTCTAACTGTATCCGTAGACGTCTTGACAGAAACAGTAGCAGAAGGTGAATGTTGAACTGTTGTTGCACACACATCCAGATGATGCTGCGTACTATTTTTCACACGGACACTGTCAGTGTATTGGAAGCATCACACTCTGGTGTGTAGACACACGGAGTGTATACAAAACATAATGTATGAAGACCCTTATATGTTAGTCACAAAGTGAAGGCTACCCCGTGCAGATCATAAACAAAGCATAATGTATGAAGACCCTTATATGTTAGTCACAAAGTGAAGGCTACAGCGTGCAGATCATAAACAAAGCATATAAGGAGCTTAAGTATTAGTCACAGAGGATCAGCTACAGCATATCCACCTGTTCAGAATGTCACACCGGCATGGCCTTAATATGCTTACAGAGTAGACCGTGTATCTGGCCCTCGCCCTCACACGGCTTGGCCCATGCCACCACAACACACAAAGGAGCTGGCCAGAGGAAACTGCCTCCGAAGGGACTGGGCTCTCTTCCCTCTTCCTCTCCCTTCCTCCTCTTCCTCCCCCTCCCCTCTTTCCCACCTCTTCCTCTCCCTTCCTCCTCTTCCTAACCCCTCCCCTCTTTCCCACCTCTTCCTCTCCCTTCCTCCTCTTCCTAACCCCTCCCCTCTTTCCCACCTCTTCCTCTCCCTTCCTCCTCTTCCTCCCCCTCCCCTCTTTCCCACCTCTTCCTCTCCCTTCCTCCTCTTCCTCCCCCTCCCCTCTTTCCCACCTCTGCCTCACACCAACGTTTATTGATTACTGGTGGGATATGTCATTAAAAGGACACGGTCACATGGATCACAGCTCAGTGGCTTCTCCAAGCTGGAGCTGTGCCATATCATTCATGTTATTACGCAAAAAGTCTCTTCCATTACCCGCACTGTGGCAGCATCCCAAATGGTCACCTATTCCCCGTATAGTGCACTACTTTTGACCAGATCCCCATGTGTCCTGGTCAAAAGTAATGCACTATGTAGGGAATAGGGTGCCATTTGGGTAGCATCCTGGGACAGAGGCAGAGACAGCAGAACAGAACACTGTCTGGTTTAACCTCACTCACTCCGCCCTCAACTCCTTTGGAAATATAGTATTTGCATAAAGTGACTGTAATTGCATTACATGTATCCATTGCTCTTAGCATAAGGTTTGTAGAAAGAGTGAATAGGAACATTTGTGCTTAGCACAGATCCTCACTGGGTGATACAGAAAATGTGTATCACTGGGAAAATGTTAGGAATGTGTAGAACCGATGTAAAGAACAACAGAGGTCTCATAACAATAACAGTATCCCTGGCACTCTGCCTGAGTTAAATCATTTCACATACTTGAATAACCGTAGTATAAATGTTATGCATGGAATCCATTTCAAATGTACACGTATTTGTGGAGGAAATGCAATCTACTTGAACTAGCACCTTCATTACCAGTGCAGGAGGCAACTCCGCAGGGTTATTTAGTTTATGTGGGAGAGCATCATTGGCCACACAGCGAGTTAAGGTACCAGTAGCGTCGTGAGTCTCATCCAATAATATGTTAATTACATGAGTTATACCATTCTGCGCTGGACATAGTTCGAACAGATGGAGAGGGTTGTCACCATCCCTCCCATGTTATACAGGTGAGTGCTACACTATTATTGTAAATAATAATTTGTTCTTAACTGATTTGCCAGGTTAAATAAAGGTAAAATAAAATAAAAAATGATGTGAAAGCTAAACTACAGTACTAGTGGCTCCGGTAGACTTGTCCTCTCTGTGGCGTTCAGAGGCTTTTCCATGCATGTCATTGTCACAATAGTTCCATGATTACACATAGCCTACAGAGTAGAACGGAGCTGAGGAGACGTCGCTGTATTCATCCAGCCTAGGCTGGCAATCACTGTCCCTCTGCAGTGAGCAGACGACACCAAGTCTGAGGCTTAATGCCTCTCTACCACCAACCAACCACCCCGTCAGTCAGTCCCTTCTCTTTCACTGTATGTGTTCAAAATGTAGTGGGTTGATTGTACTGTGGTGTAAAGCGGGCCGGGGCCCACGGTGCGGAGACTGTGACATCCCCAACTGGACTCGGAGGTAATTGATTAGTCATCCCACACGTCCCAGTTTCAAAGCTTGAGCCTTTTCTCTATCTCCCCTCCATTTGACAAAATATAAATGACACAAACATTGGCTGCATGAGACAAGATAGAGAGAGCTAGAGAGTGATGGAGGGAGGGAGGGAGGGGTAGAGCGGAGAGAGAGAGAGAGAGAGAGAGAGAGTGATGGAGGGAGGGAGGGGTAGAGCGGAGAGAGAGAGAGAGAGAGAGAGAGAGAGTGATGGAGGGAGGGAGGGGTAGAGCGGAGAGAGAGAGAGAGAGAGAGAGAGAGAGAGAGAGAGAGAGAGAGAGAGAGAGAGAGAGAGTGATGGAGGGAGGGAGGGGTAGAGCGGAGAGAGAGATAGAGAGAGAGAGAGAGAGAGGGAGAGAGGCAGGGGTAGAGCGGAGAGAGAGAGAGAGAAAGAGAGAGAGAGAGAGAGAGAGAGAGAGAGAGAAAGAGAGAGCGGGGCCAACGCCACCACAGCAACAGTAAGGGGTTATTCACTCAGGCATTTACACTGAATGTCCTGTCTTTCTGGATTCTGAAAACCGTTCACGGTCTCAGAAATAACTTGGTGTGAATTGATAGTGACAAGAAGAGGCAACATTGGCGAGACTTGGGGGCTACATAGCAACAGTTTCGCCGATGTGTCATCAAAGTACTCAAGCATTCTCAATGCAATTCTAATATTAACTTTAAAATCCCTGCGGTGCTGGCTGAATGGGCCTGTAGTCAGACAGGAGTTCAATATCCGACAGGAAGGAAAGAATATACTTTTTTTTCTAAATTCTCACTTTTAAAACGCAGAAAATAAAGTGGAAAGTAGCCTAGCACTTATTCCAAACACAATGTCAGTCTGCAGAAGAGTGGATGTGTGTGATCTAGGTTCATGTAGTCTGACTTTGGATGTGTGTGATTTAGGTTCATGTAGTCTGACATTGGATGTGTGTGTGTGTGCATTCCCCTACACGTGGCCATACTACATGAACCTAAATCACACACATCCAATGTCAGACTACATTAAACCTAAATCACACACATCCAATGTTAGACTACATGAACCTAAATCACACACATCCAATGTCAGACTACATGAACCTAAATCACACACATCCAATGTCAGACTACATTAAACCTAAATCACACACATCCAATGTCAGACTACATGAACCTAAATCACACACATCCAATGTCAGACTACATGAACCTAAATCACACACATCCAATGTCAGACTACATTAAACCTAAATCACACACATCCAATGTCAGACTATATGAACCTAAATCACACACATCCAATGTCAGACTACATTAAACCTAAATCTATTAGTAGAGGTACGACAGAAGGTCAGACCCTCCCCCCACAACATATCAATAGACCTAAAGTGACCCTTTACACACACACACACACACACACACACACACACACACACACACACACACACACACACACACACACACCACAGAATTCTCGAACATCTGTGTTCCAAGTCCCATCTAGCTGGGATCAATATGCTCTAGGAAGCTCCATGTGAAATAAGGAGAGAGATTCATTATTAACAAATGATAACAGGTTTAGTGTTCCTTAATCAGTGAATCTGTCTTAATTGCCGGCCATTTAATTAAAACTGGTGGCAGGTGATTGCGCACAAATACGTGGAACACACACACAGACTCACGCACACACACACACACACACACACACACACACACGCATACACACACAGCCTCACGCATGCACACACACACACACACACACACACACACACACACACACACACACACACACACACACACACACACACACACACACACACACACACACACACACACACACACACACCCCCAACCCATGGAGGGGAGAAACAGAGAAGCAGGGCTGGCCTCTGCATCAGCTCTGGGCGGCAGGCAGTGTACAACGCTGGCGGACGCCTCATCAATCACCACCAAGCGTCAGAGACGGATGGGAGGCCGCTGGGAAGCGGGGCGCGTCTCTCCATCAAACTGATGTTTTAAAAGTAAGTAATCAGTGTTCTCCACGGGCACTCCTTCTGTGGCAGAGCCCTCCACCTTCCTACTCCGCACCCCTTCTCTCCTCCCTCGTTCCTCTCCTCCCTCATTCCCCTCCTCGCTCTAGTCCCTCTTCTCTGCTGATTCACTGACAGCCTCCTCACTTTGATACAGTGAGTCAAGGCCTCTCCACCCCATTGGATACCGGAAACTATATTTCATCTGTTTCATTGCAGCATGCAGGGTCGACGTGGCGCTGTCCAAACTGCAGTCTGGGCTCCGTGTGTATAGGGGTCAGACCGTTCACCCAAGAACCGCACCAAAACACAAGCACGGTAAAATCAGTAATTTGCTGTAATGCTCCTCTCTAATCCAAAATGCTGTGGTCAAAAACAAACAGAATGGCAGAATAGAGTGTGTATTTTTCTGAGGCTGAGATGATATTTATCCAAATTATATTCTTTGTTGCAGTAAATGGCTGCCAGGGGCCTCATTCACAAAGCATAATTCAATCCTTACAGTCTGAGAAGAGAATGTATGGATCTAAGAGAAAGAGGGAAAACAGTACTTAGCCAGGGTCTAGTTTATCTTCACAAATAGACTGAAATAACATTTTCATTTCAGAGTTTCCAATACATAGCTAATCCATTCAGCAACAATAGAAAATCCAACAGGTGTAAATTAGAAAAGAGTTTAATTTAAATCCCTACGTTACGCCACCTGATTGGAACTAGCCTGTGAGGTCGGGCTTTTTCGGGAACCTGCAGGAAAGTGTATGATGCTGCAGTGATGTATTGAAATACATGATTTATCATTCATAATCGAGTAATTTCTTATATTATTATAATACATCCTTACAAACAGGACACCCCTGCAAGCAGATACCCAGTGTGAAGCCTATTCCCTTCTATGTTAATAGATGTTGGGTTCGCTCTTCACTCTTCCCAGACACTCCTTATTATCCCCTGTGCAGTATTAACATTCTGTATACTCCCCTTGTCCTAAGGGTAAAAAAAATGACCCGCCTTCACTAAACCCCGAAAAATAAAGCACCTTAATTGAATTTTAAACAACCTGTCATTCATCACAAACTTTGTGAATGTCTGGGTTTTCCCTCTTCACAAAGCAGACACACTGCATTTAATCAGTGGGCAACACCCGTTTTTATTACAACACACCTGGCATAATTGTTTTCTTTACTAAAGTAGAGGTTTATTATTATTATTATTTTTATTGATAAAGGTACGGCATAGGTGTAAACATCATTTTTTTAGCAAGAGATAGCACTTGTGTAGCCTAAGAAAGTAGCAGAAATGTGCAGAAAGTAGTTTTGAATGCACTTTATTGAAGAGAAACAATAACATTCATTAACGTTTTAGGCAACATGGTGATATATTCTTATATATTGTACAATGAGGAATTCAACTACAAAATACTAGTCTTCTCCCAGTTTTTGAACCATTGCCCCCACCCACAAGGTGTATAAACAACAACAATAAATAAGAATAACATAATAGAAAACAAAACTAAAAAGAGAAGAACATAAATCAATCAACTCTAATTAGCACATGTAGGACAGTATGCAAGTGTGTGTGCATGGACTTTGCAGATGTATTTCTCACATGTAGGACAGTATGCAAGTGTGTGTGCATGGACTTTGCAGATGTATTTCTCACATGTAGGACAGTGTGCAAGTGTGTGTGTATGGACTTTGCAGATGTATTTCTCACATGTAGGACAGTATGCAAGTGTGTGTGTATGGACTTTGCAGATGTATTTCTCACATGTAGGACAGTATGCAAGTGTGTGTGCATGGACTTTGCAGATGTATTTCTCACATGTAGGACAGTATGCAAGTGTGTGTGCATGGACTTTGCAGATGTATTTCTCACATGTAGGACAGTGTGCAAGTGTGTGTGTATGGACTTTGCAGATGTATTTCTCACATGTAGGACAGTATGCAAGTGTGTGTGTATGGACTTTGCAGATGTATTTCTCACATGTAGGACAGTATGCAAGTGTGTGTGCATGGACTTTGCAGATGTATTTCTCACATGTAGGACAGTATGCAAGTGTGTGTGCATGGACTTTGCAGATGTATTTCTCACATGTAGGACAGTATGCAAGTGTGTGTGCATGGACTTTGCAGATGTATTTCTCACATGTAGGACAGTATGCAAGTGTGTGTGCATGGACTTTGCAGATGTATTTCTCACATGTAGGACAGTATGCAAGTGTGTGTGCATGGACTTTGCAGATGTATTTCTCACATGTAGGACAGTATGCAAGTGTGTGTGCATGGACTTTGCAGATGTATTTCTCACATGTAGGACAGTATGCAAGTGTGTGTGCATGGACTTTGCAGATGTATTTCTCACATGTAGGACAGTATGCAAGTGTGTGTGCATGGACTTTGCAGATGTATTTCTCACATGTAGGACAGTATGCAAGTGTGTGTGTATGGACTTTGCAGATGTATTTCTCACATGTAGGACAGTGTGCAAGTGTGTGTGCATGGACTTAGCAGATGTATTTCTCACATGTAGGACAGTATGCAAGTGTGTGTGTATGGACTTTGCAGATGTATTTCTCACATGTAGGACAGTGTGCAAGTGTGTGTGCATGGACTTAGCAGATGTATTTCTCACATGTAGGACAGTATGCAAGTGTGTGTGCATGGACTTTGCAGATGTATTTCTCACATGTAGGACAGTGTGCAAGTGTGTGTGCATGGACTTAGCAGATGTATTTCTCACATGTAGGACAGTATGCAAGTGTGTGTGCATGGACTTTGCAGATGTATTTCTCACATGTAGGACAGTGTGCAAGTGTGTGTGCATGGACTTAGCAGATGTATTTCTCACATGTAGGACAGTATGCAAGTGTGTGTGCATGGACTTTGCAGATGTATTTCTCACATGTAGGACAGTATGCAAGTGTGTGTGTATGGACTTTGCAGATGTATTTCTCACATGTGCAGCACATAGTACCAGCTGCAGCCTCAGGTGGATCAGGACAAGATTCAGCACCCTGAACAGCTTTCACACGTGACATTGTGCCCCCTCAGTCCATCTGTCACATCAAGCACGACCCGCATCCCATAGTTCTTCTCCGGGCCTCCACTGGTTGGCTTTCCAGTGTAGACTTGCATCTTCCAAGCGTAGCTGGATTGTGCGTCACAGCCCACCCATATCTCAATGCCATACTTTGCTGGCGTGCTGGGCAAATGCTGCCAGAAAGGACAGCAACCTTTTGACAGATTTATTTTTCTTCAGATACCTCCACCTCTTCTTCCTCCTCTTGTTGCTCCTGGATATCTGAAGAAATCAGATCTCTGACCTGTTGGGCACTGAAACATGCACTCTTGGCTTCAGCAAAGGGAGACGTGGTGGGACTGTCATCTGCAGCACCTTTATAGCCTCTGACTGCATCCCCAATTAGTAAACGTTTTATTTTTTGTACCTTAATTTAAATAGGTAAGTCAGTTTAAGAACAAATTCTTATTTTCAATGACGGCCTAGGAACAGTGGGTTAACTGCCTGTTCAGGGGCAGAACAACAAATTTGTACCTTGTCAGCTCGATGGTTTGAACTTGCAACCTTCCGGTCTAACCACTAGGCTACCCTGCCGTAAATTATTTTATAACTTCTGGGTCAAAAAGGACCCTAGGACAATCTTTGTACCCTGGTGGTGTACAGCTTTCATGGAAATATGAACAAAGGCAATGTTTCACTTTTTCTAATGTTGTGGTCACTCTACTTACTTACTTACTTACTTACTGACTTTATTGTCCCCATGGGAAAATGTTGTTGCAGTGTCATGTACACATTTAAAGTGGCATTTAAATACAAACAAAATGGACAATACAACTTTCATAACAGTTACATACCAATAACAACTGTGTTGATAGGAACATTAGCCCGAGCTATTTAGGAGGGATATCACACCTGGCACAAGTGATTGTCTAGTTGTGTTTTTCCTGCTGAGGGGGTGCCCTATACTTGCGCCCAGAAGGTAGTAGGTCAAAGTCCGGGTACAGGTGATGGCTTGGGTCTAAAATGATTTTGTGAGCCTTGCGGAGAGCCCTGACTTTAAAGATCTCATCCAGGCCTGTCTGTTTGACTCCAAGTACATAGCTTGATGTGGTGATAATCCTTAGCATATTTCTCTAGCTGACATTGGCATTGCCAATCCAACAAACAATACAAAAAGTTAAAACACTCACAATGGTAGATTTGTAAAACTGAGTCAGTATAGTACTGTACTACATTAAAAGATCCCAGCTCTAGGAAAAGTCATCAAGTTGACAAACGATCATTTCGGGGTTTTTTCTCTGCTGTTAAACATAGTGGAGGGTCATTTCTTACCCTTAAGACAACAGAAGGGTCAAAATTAACACAGAGTCTGACTTTGGACCTCCATTCCATTGGCTATCAGACTTGAGAAACAGGTAGGTTACGTGGAACAATTTGACTCTAACGGCAGCTATTGTTTTACCCAGACATCACTCTTCTCAGACCCCCCAAAAATACTGGAGCACTGTAAAGAAATGCTTTATGGCATTTGGCTGACCGCCCCACAGTTATTTGGGTGAACGATGAAGATAATGTTTGTAGCAGTATTCATAATGTTCATGATAAGTTATGGTCTCATGCCAATCTTTACTCCTAACCATTGGGTTATTAGGCAGTTTTGATCAACGCTACCTTCTTCTTCTTCAATTGATATCTAACACAATAAAGCCAACTATATAGTCATTTCTATTCCAGCAGCGAATGTGATATATTGATGAAATTGTATGACTGTCCCAGGGGGCTTGATCTTCCTGAAGGTGATGCTGACTTCAGATAAGTTTCCATAGTTAATCATCCTATCTCAATGACTCTTGGCTTGACCATCATTCAATTGTGCTAGATCAGACAGCCCATCCTCTAATTAGCAGGGATGGACAACTCCAGTCCTCGAGGGTCTGATTGGTGTCACTCTGTTTCTCCATCCCTAACAAACACAGCTGATTAATCACATTGCATTCTAAACTGAAGATCATGACTGGGTGATTATTGGAGTCAGGTTTGTTAGCTGGGGCTGGGACAAAACTGTGACACCAATCAGGACCTTGAGGACTGGAATTGCCCACCCCTGCGTCTAATGTGTTCTGGATTCCCCTCTCACAGATTCTTCACAATGATCCTCTAATACTCCCAGCAGGCATAAAGCTGGAGGGGCTTGGGAGTCATGCAGCATGACAGAATGAATTGAAACAACATTATAGTGTGAGTAATAAACACATACTCTACAGGACATTCGAAAACACAATACCTAATTCATGGACAGGTACAGGGACCTGGAGAGGTAGCCTTGTTTTACAGAGGATAGTTTTAAATTGAGAATGTGTAAAAATGAATGCACAAACGTTGGCCATACAGCAACATACAATAAATGTTGGTTACTTCTCCACAGAAAACCAGGGAGGTGTGACTAATCTCATCATCTATTTTTTAAAGAAAGTAAAGCACAGACTAGAGAGGTTTTCAATACAACTGAAATTGCTCCACTGTACTGTATTTTATGCACATAACGTAGCTAGAATAAAAGGTTGCCCGCAGGTGCTCTGCTGATGCATGACAGCATTTTTAGTTTATTATTACACATTTTTTAAAGTTCCACTGAAGAACCCTCAATCAATCCCAAGGTGACATGGCTGAGTTACAAAGTAAATTGGCTCCCAGAAGTGGTTTCAGCTTCAGTTGCATCACTATCTGTTCGCCCCTTTCTTTAGACGAGAAATAGAATGAGAAAATCTCAAGTGGATAAATCAAAAGATATGCAATGACAGTTTGTTTTAAATAATTTGTATCAGTGACACACGTTTCACTCAGAAAAACAGAGAGAAAACAGTCTATAACTTGGGTGGCTGGAGTGTCTGACAATTGTATGGGCTTTCCTCTGACACCGCCTATTATATAGGTCCTGGATGGCAGGAAGCTTGGCCCCAGTGATGTACTGGGCCGTTCGCACTACCCTCTGTAGCATCTTATGGTCAGCTGCCGAGCAGTTGCCATACCTGGCGGTGATGCAACCGGTCAGGATGCTCTCGATGGTGCAGCTGTATAACTTTTTGAGGATCTGGGGGCCCATGCCAAATCTCTTCAGTCTCCCGAGGGGGAAAAGTTTATGTTGTGCCCTCTTCATGACTGTCTTGGTGTGTTTGGACCATGATAGTTCATTGGTGATGTGGACACCAAGGAACTTGAAACTCTCGACCCGCTCCACTACAGCCTCATCGATGTTAATGGGGGAATTTTCGGCCCGCCTTTCCTGTGGTACATGATCAGCTCCTTTGTCGTGCTCACATTGAGGGAGAGGTTGTTGTTCTCGCACCACACTGACACGTCTCTGACCTCCATTCCTATAAGCCGTCTCATCGTTGTCGGTGATCAGGCGTACCACTTTTGTGTCATCAGCAAACTTAATGATGGTGTTGGAGTCGTGTTTGGCCATGCAGTCATGGGTGAACAGGGAATACAGGAGGAGACTAAGTACACACCCCTGAGGGGACCCAGTGTTAAGGATCAGTGTAGCATATGTGTTGTTGCCTACTCTTACCACCTGGGGGCGGCCCGTCAGGAAGTCCAGGATCCAGTTGCAGAGGGAGGTGTTTACTCCCAGAGTCATTAGCTTAGTCATGAGCTTCGTGAGACACTATGGTGTTGAACGCTGCGTTGTAGTCGATGAACAGCATTCTCACATAGATGTTCCTTTGGTCCAGGTGAGAAGGTGCGGTGTGGAGTGCGTTTGAGATTGGGTCATCTGTGGATCTGTTGGGGCGGTATGCGAATTGGAGTAGGTCTAGGGTGTCAGGGAGGATGCTGTTGATGTGAGCCAAGACTAGCCTTTCAAAGCACTTCATGGCTACCGACATGAGTGTCACTGGGCGGTAATCATTTAGGCAGGTTACCTTCGCTTCCTTGGACACAGGCACTATGGTGGTCTGCTTGTAACAAATTGGTATTACAGACTCGGTCAGGGAGAGGTTGAAAATGTTAGCGAAGACACTTGACAGTTGGTCTGCACATGCTTTAAGTACACGTCCTGGTAATCCGTCTGGCCCAGCTGCTTTGTGAATGTTGACCTGTTTAAAGGTTTTGTTCACATCGGCTACCAAGAGCGTTATCACACAGTCATCCAGAACAGCTGGTGCTTTTGTGCATGCTTCAGTGTTGCTTACCTGGAAACGAGCATAACTGTGCAGCTCGCGTCTGGGTTTCCCTTTGTAGTCCATAGTAGTTTTCAAGCCCTGCCACATCCGACGAGCATCAGAGCCGGTGTAGTAGGATTAGTCCTATATTGACACTTTGCTTGTTTGATGGTTTGTCTGAGGGCATAGCGGGATTTCTTATAAGTGTCCGGATTAGTCTCCTGCTCCTTGAAAGCGGCAGCTCTAGCCTTTAGCTCGGTGCGGATGTTGCCTGTAATCCATGGCTTCTGGTTGGGATATGTACGTACAGTCACTGTGGGGACGACGTCATCGATGCCCTTTTTGATGACTGAGGTGGTATATTCCTCAACGCCATTGGATGAATCCCGGAACATATTCCAGTCTGTGCTCGCAAAACAGTCCTGTAGTGTAGCATCCGCGGCATCTGACCACTTCCGTATTGAGCGAGTCACTGGTACTTCCTGCTTAAGTATTTGCTTGTAAGCAGGAATCAGAAGGATATAATTGTGGTCAGATTTGCCAAATGGAGGGCGGGGGAGAACTTTGTATGCATCTCTGTGTGTGGAGTAAAGGTGGTCTAGGATTTGTTTCCCCCTGGTTGCACATATGACATGCTGGTAAAAAATGTGGTAAAACTGATTTACGTTTGCCTGCATTAAAGTCCCCGGCCACTAGGAGCACCGCTTCTGGGTGAGCATTTTCTAAATTGCTTATGGCCGTATAGAGTTGGTTGAGAGCGGTATTAGTACCAGCTTCGCTTTGAGGTGGTAAATAGACGGCTACGAATAATACAGATGAGGACTCTCTTGTTAGATAGTGTGGTCGACAGCTTAAGGTACTCTACCTCAGGCGAGCAATACCTTGAGACTTCTTTAATATTAGACATCGCGCACCAGCTGTTATTGACAAAAAGACACACACCCCCACCTCTCGTCTTACCAGAGGTAGCGTGTCTGTTCTGCCGGTGCATGGAAAATCCCTCCAGCTCTATATTGTCCATTTCTTCGTTCAGCCACATCTCGGTGAAACATAAGATGTTACAGTTTTTAATGTCTCGGTGGTAGGATAATCTTAATAGTAGGTGATCAGTTTTATTTTCTAACAATTGCACGTTAGCAAGGAGAATGGAAGGCATTGGGAGTTTACTCGCTCGCCTTTGGCTTCTCTTTTTATTGACGCAAAAGGCGTGGATCTGGGCCTGTTCCAGTGAAAGCAGGATCTCCTTCTCGTCAGACTCGTTAAAAAGGAAAACGTTTCTTCCAGTCCACGGTGAGTAAACGCTTTTCTGATGTCCAAAAGTTATTTTTGGTCATAAGAGACGGTAGCAGCAACATTACTTCCCCAATAAGTAACAAAATAAGTTACACATAACGCAAAAAAATTACAAAATTGCACAATTGGATGGGAGAATGTAAAACGTCAGCCTATTTCTTCGGCGCCATCTTATTACCATCCTGTGATGTCATCAACATCAGAAAAGATAGCTCCCCGGCAGCATGAGTTAATGCTGTTGCTAGTATTGCTTCAAATTGGTATTTACCCTGCTTCATGGGGCAATGGAATTAATCGATCCAACTCTGAGAACATTGACCAAGACGTGTTTGTTTTTCTAACAGCTCAAAACGAGATTCTGTTTGGGCTATGATCGATTCCACATGATCTGAAACACTCTCACCATGATACCTACCATATGGCCTGCCAGGAAGCTGTAGTCTATTACACCTAACAAACTGGATTCCCATGAAAAATAATATCGACTTGTAGGGAAAAACCCATGCATCTACCCACATCATGCAACACGACCTGACAAGAATAGCTGAAAACAGTGAATATCCTCACATGGCCAAATTGAGTCTTAGGCTACAGCCTGGTAGGTACTGTACACTCATGCAGCACTCATCGTGGGAGGATTGTACAGAGGTTTACAAGATCGTGTAAGAACTGATCCATTTCAACACTGTTCTTCACGGGATCACACTAGTGGTAAGTATACAGCCTGTAGTAATCTACCAACCCAACATTGTTCTTCATGGGATCACACTAGTGGTAAGTATATAGCCTGTAATAATCTACCAACCCAAAGAGGGTCTCTGTCCCTGTATCAAGTCCATCCGACTGACAATTAGGTAGATGTCTAGTTTAGTGTAAAGAGTGATCAATGCATTTATCTAAGCTTTCAGTTATATTTTGTCAAAACGAAACAGTATTCTTCCTCAAGCATTCTACTTGTCTCATCTTTGTCTGAGCTAATGTACTGCATGTGAAGCTCCAGTGGCGATAACTAATTCTGCTTCAACTCTTGATCCACGTTGCAACCCGTGGCCAGAGGCACAAAATAACAGGAAGTTCATTATCATTCTATTTCTCCGGCTTGTGATTGAGAGTCCAATGCCTCATTCATACACCGTTGTCTGGACCATCATGGTTCTGCATTAAAGAGCTGGGAGACAACAACCTTCAATGACAATCAATAGCCATACAGTGCTGCCAAACATATCTTTAGCTAGTTCAGACAGGCTTGTTGTTCAGCAGGTGGCTGCCTGCTTTTTGTTAGTCACTTCAGCAGTTGATCTATAATATTGAGTAGAGGAAAAGGTGGCTGGGCCCGTTCATTTGTAATGCTTTTCCCAGGGACACTGCCATCGCTCCACCTAAACCTGCTGGAACATGGCAGCCATCCCAGAGATAAGCACAGTAGTGAGCCAACAAATGTCTTGACCGGCACATACAGTAGGAATACTTTGGTTATCTTATCTTTCTTGGTTAAAGTCTATTTGTCAATACTGCAGCGCCAGCTGTGCCATCAGAGACTCTGGGTTCGCGCCCAGGCTCTGTCGTAACCGGCCGCGACCGGGAGGTCCGTGGGGCGATGCACAATTGGCCTAGCATCGTCCGGGTTAGGGAGGGCTTGGCTGGTAGGGATGTCCTTGTCTCATTGCGCACCAGCAACTCCTGTGGCGGGCCGGGCACAGTGCGCGCTAACCAAGGTTGCCAGGTGCACGGTGTTTCCTCCGACACATTGGTGTGGCTGGTTTTCTTTCAAATGGTACCAAGAATATGCATATCCTTGGTTCTGTGCCTGAGCTACTGGCTGTTAGATTTGGGTATGTCTTCAGGCGGAAATTGCACTAAGTAGGGGGAGCTCTCATTAAGAAGCAGTGCGGCTTGGTTGGGTTGTGTATCGGAGGACGCATGACTTTCAACCTTCGTCTCTCCCGAGCCCGTACGGGAGTTGTAGCGATGAGACAAGATAGTAGCTACTAAAACAATTGTATACCACGAAAATTGGGGAGAAAAAAGGGGTAAAATTGAAAAAAAAAAAGAAGCTATTTGTCACAACTCTTGCCAAGTTTCTTTCTTGTCCACAAACCAACTCGTACACACATACTGCAGCATGTATACTGTAAACTAAGAATGTTTCACAGATAGGAATAAAGATATCATGGCAGCTGCTTTCCTAAAGAATCCAGAATACATGGTGTTTGTTTAGAGGGTAAGCTGTCCCTCCTGTGCCCTGCAGTACAGACCGTCAACTGAACACCATGTAAAGTTATCTTGTCCTTATAGCCAGTAAACAAACATTATCATGCTTCAGAGAACTTGTAAACGTTTGCCACCATAATTCATTGTTGCCGTAGCTAATATACGGTACAAAACCGCCCAATGTTGTTAATGACAATCGCACGCCTATTTCATCATGAACACGCGTGCGTCTGGAAAACCGTAGCATAATTAAACATATACTTTAATTTTAATTGGTACATTCCAAGATTATACAGCATATTAATAAGTGTTTGCAAACGATAATCACTCAGAGCAATATATGATACAAACACTGTGTACTGTATGCCCATGCATGACCTAAAGATCCACTGTGATTTCTCCCTTTAAAAGACAATATGATCTCCAGAAGTCATCGTACAAATAAACATAAAACTGTACAGTCATCTGCATTCTATTACCAGAATAACAACAACAACAAAAACACATGTATGATGAAATCAATCAACATGATGGCAAAATGTGCCCCTCATTCAAATCTAGGGGCAATTTTCTTTGGTATTGTTAAGAATTCCGTTTAGAATTCCCGTTACAGGGCTCTTTTCGGCCCATAACTGTGGCCGCTCAGCCAACTGCAGCAAACAATGAAAGGTCTTTACCCAAATATAGTTATTACCAAACCTAGTGAAATTCAAGCTATTACACACCGTGCAAAAATCTAAGTGAACGGGCTTGGCAAATATTGGACAGGTACAATGTACACTGACTGTAAAGGAGCTTTGTTTAATTTCCATCTCTACTGGGACCTACCCAGACCTGCTATTTATCATGCAAATATCAGCCTCTGACACCAGCTCACACATCCACCCTACAATGACTATGGGGTTAAAGTGCAGACTGTCAGCTTGAATTTGATGGTATTTCTTTCCATAGCGGCAGAACCATTTACAAATTACAGTACTTTTTGTCCCCCCCACCCCCCCATTTAAGGTGACCAAACGTATTGGGACAAATTGACATATATGTGTATTTAAATGAATGGTAAATAATGTATTGTGTCATTTTGGAGTCACTTTTCTTGTAAATAAGATTAGAATATGTTTCTAAACACTTGTACATTCACGTGGATGTTACCATGATTACGGTGAATCCTGAATTAATCGGCAGGGTAGCCTAGTGGTTAGAGCGTTGGACTAGTAACCGGAAGGTTGCAAGTTCAAACCCCCGAGCTGACAAGGTACAAATCTGTTGTTCTGCCCCTGAACAGACAGTTAACCCACTGTTCCATCATTGAAAATAAGAATTTGTTCTTAACTGACTTGCCTAGAGAAAAAAATAAATGAGTGAGAAAGTTACAGACGCACATATTGTCATACCCCTCCAAAATGACACAATACATTATTTGCCATTACTTTCTATTGGGCAAAAAATAATTTGAAACACAACCAAAACAAACAGCAAATTTATCCCAAAAATGTTTGCTATGAATACGGGGCAAAATAATTAACTTTTGACTACTTTAATAAACATATCAATGAATTTGTCCCAATAATATTGGTCTCCTAAAATAGTGGTACTATATACAAAAAGTACTATAATTACTAAACGGTTCACCCGATATGGATGAAAATAGCCTCAAATTAAAGCTGACAGTCCGCACTTTAGTCAATGTATCACTTGAAATCCAAAGTGCTGGAGTACAGAGGCAAAACAACAACACAATTGTCAGTCCCTATACTGTTGGAGCTCAATGTACATTTAATCCATAAGGCCGTGGTTTATTGGCCATATACCACAAACCCCTGAGATGCCTTATTGTTTTTATAAACTGGTTACCATCGTAATTAGACCAGTAAAAATAAATGTTTTGTTATACCCGTGGTATACGGTCTGATATAACACGGCTGTCAGCCAATCATCATTCAGGTCACGGACCACCCAGTTTATAAATAGCGATATTGTGATGTAATAAAGCTCAGGTCAGGTGCAGCTGCCTGTGGTCCTTGATAAAGGAACAAATGAGTGGTCAAACTGATGAGTAATCTGTGAACATGTCTCTTCACCCTACCAGTACAGCTCTACGGGTGGGTTAACTGGATTAAATCAAGGTTTATCTAGGAATCTTGTTGCACTAAATTATAAACCTCGATTTACTAAACCTAGATTAGTTCTAATCCTAGATGAATTTAAACCATGTTGGTGCAGTATGTGTTCAATTCGCTGATACTCGTACTGACAGAGTCTCCCACAACAATTGACCAATGTCAAATTGCCTTCAGACAATCACATTCAATATTGATATGAAAATACATGATTGAGAGAAAAGAATCCCTCTAAAGCACTCCCGATTCTCTTTGTTTTAAAGGCCCAATGCAGTTGTTCATTTCTGGATAAGAATTAAGTACCTTAAAATGGTAAAAAAAAAATGAACAAAAACAGTTCCTTAGCAAAGAGAAATTTCTCAAGCAAGAATTTTGCTAGGACTGTCTGGGAGAGGGGAAAACAGAAAATGTTCTGTTATTGGCAGAGAGGTTTGGAACTCTTTTTTTATTGGTCTATTAAAACCAGCACTCGAAACTCCATCCCAACAAAACAGGCAGAAATTTCACCTGGTCTTTTAGATCTTACCCTAAAATGGCATTAGCATCATTTTTACACTATTATTCCAAACTCATAGTGTGGAAATACTGTATATATAAAACATGTGAAAATCTAGTTTTTTGACTGCACTGGGCCTTTAAGGAAGTTTCTCTGTTCTCCATGTCTTTGAAGAAGGAAAACATCTTCTTGCTTTGTTCTCTCTCTCCTCCCCCCTACTCTCCTCCCCCCTCCTCTCCTGTCTTCCTACCTTCTCCTCTCCTCTCCCCTACTCTCCTCACCTCCCCCATTCTCTCCTGTCTTCCCACCTTCTCATCTCCTCTCCCCTACTCTCCTCTCCTGCCCCCTCCTCTCCTGTCTTCCCACCTTCTCATCTCCTCTCCCCTACTCTCCTCTCCTGCCCCCTCCTCTCCTGTCTTCCCAACTTCTCATCTCCTCTCCCCTACTCTCCTCTCCTCCCCTGTCTTCCCACCTTCTCATCTCCTCTCCCCTACTCTCCTCTCCTCCCCCCTCCTCTCCTGTCTTCCCACCTTCTCATCTCCTCTCCCCTACTCTCCTCACCTCCCCCATCCTCTCCTGTCTTCCCACCTTCTCATCTCCTCTCCCCTACTCTCCTCTCCTCCCCCCTCCTCTTCTGTCTTCCCACCTTCTCTTCTCATCTCCTCTCCCCTACTCTCCTCTCCTCCCCCCTCCTCTCCTGTCTTTCCACTTCCTCCTCTCTCCATCTTCTCCTCTCCTCCACCCATTGCATACAGCATCATGACATGTTGTGTCTGCTCTCATCCAGCCCCTGTCTGTTCCAGTGTTCAGAGGGCTGCGGGCTAGACAGAGAGTTGAGCCGAGCCCTTGTGGCTAGCAGCCATTTCAATTCAGCACTGTGCTTTGAGCTTCAACCAATAAATCTCATGTGGTTCCAAATGAAATGAACTCCCCAAACTGAGCAGCCGTGTCGCGTACCGCCTGGCCGCCAGCCGCTTGTAGGCACAGACATAATCAGAGATATTATTAATATTTCAGAAGGAGACGCAATTGCTTGTGGCTATTCAATACTCCCTGACCAACATGGGGATGAATTTTTAGAGAAAATGACTGGAAATCTTGTTCATTTTGTTTGGAATGAAAGTGTGGGGCTGGTAATGATGTGATGATGGTAAACGCTGATAGGGTGTATGATGCAATTCTCGTTTACCTTAATCATCCATTGCTAAAATATGAGCTTCTGTAAATCACTGTGGCTGTGAATTTCCATGAAGCCTGTTGTTTGATATGTCTATCTGATGTTACCACCACCACATTCTAACCACAATCATCACAACCACTAACATAAACATTACAAGCACTAGCGAAAATAGTCATAATGAACTGGAATAGCTTATTTTCCTCCTCAGTAGATGACAAATGTGCTTTTGAAATGACAATGAGGGAGCAGTGTGTTGTAACGGCTGCGAGCTGCCTGCTGCTGTTGGTGAGAAATCTTGTGTCAAGCATGAGATCGATTTCATAGCGCTTCCTGGGTCCACTCGCACTGTGATGAGTGGTGGAGTCAGGGCTGGACAAAATAACATCTAGTAGCCTGGAGGCTGACTACTGACAACATGCAGGCTAGGTAGGCCTACTCTGGATTGGGTAACACTATGCCTCCCCTTCCATGACCAACCGATCTGACACACAGAACAACGCCCACACAACACCCCAACAAAACAGAACAATTTTACTAATAAAAGTAATAATAAAAATAATAATACTAATAATAATACACATTGTTCAAAAACAGCTAGAGAAAGACAGTCACACAGAAAGATAAGTAAAGAGTAGCTCCTTCAGAAGTCCTAGGCTTTTCCTTTAGTATTTGAACTTTTCCAAGCCTTGCTGTATTTATAGTAGTGGAGCAATGGCCCAATGGTTGCCACCCCGTGGTGCTGCAGATGGAGACTGGGACTGCGTCCCACAGGACTCTGGTCAACAGTAGTGCACTAAGTAGGGAATAGAGTTCCATTTTCAGCCTAAATGTGAGTTCCACTTCCAGCCCAAATCTCCCTCCTTCCATTAACCTCTAGAGATCAACAGCTCTACCGGCTCGATCTGCATTGTCCTGGTATTCAGTTTTAAAACAAATCACATGCAATTGTGGAATCCACGCTACTGAATGAATGAATGCTGTTTGAAAACATAGTATACGTCCCAAATGGGATTCTATTCCCTATGTAGTGAACTACTTTTTTTACCAGGTCCCATAGTGCTCTGGTCAAAAGTAGAGCACTGTATAGGGAATAGAATCCCATTTGGGATGCACCCACAGTCCACATCAACAGAACGTGGGATTTGCATATACGCCAGCAGCTTCACGCAGATGAATTAGCCTGCATATGTTTAAAAATACAGTTGTCACGATGTCTGCTTCAATGTAGTGTAAACTAGCCTGATTGTAATGTGGATGTGAAGAGGAGATTTCCAATTGGTTTGGCAGGACACAGGTAGCTGTCTGGCTGTGGGGTCTGGCTCGATGGCAGAATGACTTCTAGGCGGCTAAACATGGATACATATGAATGTATAAATCTGACCGCCGTCTGAATACTGTCAAGTAACATGGGATGTTGATTGAGGCAGAACAGCATAGATGTTTAATCTGTAATCCATGTTGAATGAATCTGACACCCATGGCCAGGGGAGATCAGGGGTCGTAATCATAAACCGTGCTGATTCAGGATCAGGTTTATCCAGGCCATGTAATCTTATTAATTTATTCATCAGGGTAAAACTTATCCTAGATCATCACTCCTACACTGGTTCGGTCTCGGACAGTCTAGCACTCTGAAAGACAGAGCGATTCAGAGATCCAAGAGGATGCCGGGACACTTGATAGCCAGGTACCCCTGACCCTCCTTCCCACTGTCCCCCTGACCTTCTGTCCCCCTGTCCCTCTGTTCCTCTGACCCCTTGTCGATCTGTCCCCTGTCCCCATGTCCCCCTGTATCTTCTCCTCTGGCCCAACTGATAGCTGTCTGGTTGTCCACCACCTCTACCTCAGTGTCCTCTATCCTCCTGATAGCTGTCTGGTTGTCCACCACCTCTACCTCAGTGTCCTCTATCCTCCTGATAGCTGTCTGGTTGTCCACCACCTCTACCTCAGTGTCCTCTATCCTCCTGATAGCTGTCTGGTTGTCTGCCACATGCAGAAATAGAGTACTTGTGTGTACTTACAATGTGTGTGTGTGTGTGTGTGTGTGTGTCCTTGTGTTTGACAGTGAGTGAGTGCCTGTATGTATTGCATGACAGAGTGTGTTACTGTACTGTGTGTATATGACAGTGTGTTCATGTACTGTGTGTCTATGGCAGAGTGTGTTACTGTACTGTGTGTCTATGACAGAGTGTGTTACTGTACTGTGTGTCTATGGCAGAGTGTGTTACTGTACTGTGTGTATATGACAGAGTGTGTTACTGTACTGTGTGTCTATGGCAGAGTGTGTTACTGTACTGTGTGCATATGACAGAGTGTGTTCATGTACTGTGTGTCTATGGCAGAGTGTGTTACTGTACTGTGTGTATATGGCAGAGTGTGTTACTGTACTGTGTGTATATGACTGTGTGTGTGTGTGTGTTGTAGGGGGGGGGGGGGGGGGGGGGGGTCCGAGCCCAGTCGCTTCCTGCTTCAGGATGCTGTCTCCCTAGTAGATTTCTCAGAAGTGCACATCGAGGAGTGTGCCAGTGTGCAGCAGAATTGATTACAACATGGAACGCATAACCTTTTGGCCTGATAAATAGTCAATTCACAAGGCCCTTCTGTATTGTGGTAAGGCTCAACTCCATACATAACAGAAAGACCACCTATATTACAACTGTCTGTCTGATGTATAACAACAGTAGGACATCCAAAGATACATAACTTTTATCTAACCCTTCTATGTACCTGTACCACTATTATCTAACCCTTCTATGTACCTGTACCACTATTATCTAACCATCCTATGTACCTGTACCACCCTTATCTAACCCTTCTATGTACCTGTACCACCCTTATCAAACCCTTCTATGTACCTGTAACATCCTTATCTAACCCTTCTATGTACCTGTACAACCCTTATCTAACCATTCTATGTACCTGTAACACTGGGAAAAAACAAAATCATACCCTGATGAAGACAGCTTGTCTGTCGAAACGTTGGACATAAATATTTTTGCTTCTGAGCTCCTAGAGTGTGCGCCTCTCCTTTATTTTTTTAAAGTGTTCCACTCCGCTAGCCAGCACCTCGCCTAAATAGGTGTTCCACTCCGCTAGCCAGCACCTCGCCGAAATAGGTGTTCCACTCCGCTAGCCAGCACCTCGCCTAAATAGGTGTTCCACTCCGCTATCCAGCACATCGCCTAAATAGGTGTTCTACTCCGCTAGCCAGCACCTCGCCTAAATAGGTGTTCTACTCCGCTAGCCAGCACCTCTAATAAACAGGTGTTCTACTCCACTAGCTAGCACCTCTAATAAACAGGTGTTCCACTCCGCTAGCCAGCACCTCTAATAAACAGGTGTTCTACTCCACTAGCCAGCACCTCTAATAAACAGGTGTTCTACTCCACTAGCCAGCACCTCGCCTAAATAGGTGTTCTACTCCACTAGCCAGCACCTCTAATAAACAGGTGTTCTACTCCACTAGCCAGCACCTCGCCTAAATAAGTGTTCTACTCCACTAGCCAGCACCTCTAATAAACAGGTGTTCTACTCCACTAGCCAGCACCTCGCCTAAATAGGTGTTCTACTCCACTAGCCAGCACCTCTAATAAACAGGTGTTCTACTCCACTAGCCAGCACATCGCCTAAATAGGTGTTCTACTCCACTAGCCAGCACCTCTAATAAACAGGTGTTCTACTCCACTATCCAGCACCTCTAATAAACAGGTGTTCTACTCCACTAGCCAGCACCTCTAATAAATAGGTGTTCTACTCCGCTAGCCAGCACCTCTAATAAACATGTGTTCTACTCCACTAGCTAGCACCTCTAATAAACAGGTGTTCCACTCCGCTAGCCAGCACCTCTAATAAACAGGTGTTCTACTCCTCTAGCCAGCACCTCTAATAAACAGGTGTTCTACTCCACTAGCCAGAACCTCGCCTAAATAGGTGTTCTACTCCACTAGCCAGCACCTCTAATAAACAGGTGTTCTACTCGACTAGCCAGCACCTCGCCTAAATAGGTGTTCTACTCCACTAGCCAGTGCACCTGTGTGCACTGAGGCACATTGGAGGCTAGACAAGTTAAGAAGTTAATCACAACGTTAAAAAAATACAATCAAAATGAACCATGTCTGCCATGATGTTCATAATACTCCACCGACCTGCTTTTGCACAGTGGAACCCAGAACAGTGCAGTGGAACCCAGAACAGTGCAGTGGAACCCAGAACAGTGCAGTGGAATCCAGAACAGTGCAGTGGAACCCAGAACGGTATGTGACCACTTGCTTACAGCGTCCCCGTTCCGCCGAGGACACCCAAACAAGAGTGGCCACCGCAAAGCCCAAGGAGCCTGGCCCTCTCTGGAAGTTGCTGTAGCCACTGCTTTGGATATGTTGGCTATTGGTTGAGATGTGATTGACAGTGATAATGGCCTATTTTGAAATGAAGTATGCTTAACTTGGTGTTTGAGGGTATTAAAAATATTACATTTTCTTGAGACAATATGTTAGGGCATAGGCAGATGTTGCAATTGGAGGATGCATTTTATGCATATTTTATAACAGGGCTCCTCAACCATGTTCCTGGAGAGCGACCACCCTGTAGGGTTTACATTCCAACCCTCTTCTAGCGCACCTGATTCTAACGATTAGCTAGTTTATGAAATGGATTGGTTAGTTACAACTGGGGGTGGAGTGAAACCCTACAGTATGGTATCACTCCAGGAACAGGGTTGGAGAGCCCTGTAATGATACATTTAACATTTTAGACATTTAGCAGACGCTCTTATCCAGAGGGATTTACAGGAGCAATTAAGGTTAAGTGCCTTGCTCAAGGGCACATTGCCAGAAATGTTCATGATACAGTATTCAATAGGCTAAATCTGTCGGTAGAAACTTTGATTGAGGAAATAGTTGATGTATTTTTTCCCACTCCCCCACCTAAAACAAGTTGCTCTACACCACTGGAAGTAAGGGAGACAGCACCATGGACAGCTGCATTCACCCGGACACTTCGTGTCACTATTTTGATCTGCTGCTGACCACATTGGCCTTCTTCCACCATTTACATTGTGTCATAGCCTACACTTGGATTAGCCTACACTGTAATTCATTAAACTGGACTGGATTATTTTACCGCACCAGTTTTGCAATCCAAAGCCTGAACCATAAATAAACCGAGATATATTGCGGCGCTGTAAAACATGTTTTGGCAGCTCTACAGACGGTTATATCCGCTAATAAAGGACTAGTAAAGGCCCAGTGCACTACTAAATGTTTATTTATTCATATTTTTTATTATTCATATTTTTCAGGGCATGCATCAGCATCCCTACTTCCCCCTATTCCTTGGAGTAATTAGACCTCTTTGAAATTAAAATGTTACCTGTCCCTCCCCAAAACATGTAACCCTCCTCCTCCAAAAATGATAATTAAAAAAGAATAACAGGGATTAATATCAAATCAACCCGTGGTTGAGAACCACTACAGTATTCATACAGTACCATATTCCTGTTATCCGCTAGACGGTGGCATTTACTAATTTAATCATTATTAAGGGCCTTCCACACCAAGGATGGTAACTATAACGTTAAATTATACAGAACCATAAAACGTTGGTGAGCATCCACACTAGAGGAAAGTTTATCTTCCTAAAGCCTACACCTGTCATCTGCTCAAACCATCCTACTGCACGCTGTAGGACTCTTATTAAGGAGGTAACAGACCATCCTACTTAACGCTGTAGGACTCTTAATAAGGAGATAACACAGACCATCCTACTGCACGCTGTAGGACTCTTATTAAGGAGGTAACAGACCATCCTACTTAACGCTGTAGGTCTCTTAATTAGGAGGTAACACAGACCATCCTACTGAACGCTGTAGGACTCTTAATAAGGAGATAACACAGACCATCCTACTGCACGCTGTAGGACTCTTAATAAGGAGGTAACACAGACCATCCTACTGAACCAGCCTAGGACTCTTTTTAAGGAGGTAACAGACCATCCTACTGAACGCTGTAGGACTCTTATTAAGGAGGTAACACAGACCATCTTACTGCACGCTGTAGGCCTATTAATAAGGAGGTAACACAGACCATCCTACTGAACGCTGTAGGACTCTTAATAAGGAGATAACACAGACCATCCTACTGCACGCTGTAGGACTCTTAATAAGGAGGTAACACAGACCATCCTACTGAACCAGCCTAGGACTCTTATTAAGGAGGTAACAGACCATCCTACTGAACGCTGTAGGCCTCTTAATAAGGAGGTAACACAGACCATCCTACTGCACGCTGTAGGCCTATTAATAAGGAGGTAACACAGACCATCCTACTGCACGCTGTAGGCCTCTTAATAAGGAGGTAACACAGGCCATCCTACCGCACGCTGTAGGCCTCTTAATAAGGAGGTAACACAGACCATCCTACTGAACGCTGTAGGCCTATTAATAAGGAGGTAACACAGGCCATCCTACCGCACGCTGTGGGACTCTTATTAAGGAGGTAACACAGACCATCCTACTGCACGCTGTAGGACTCTTATTAAGGAGGTAACACAGACCATCCTACTGAACCAGCCTAGGACTCTTATTAAGGAGGTAACAGACCATCCTACTGAACGCTGTAGGCCTCTTAATAAGGAGGTAACACAGACCATCCTACTGCACGCTGTAGGCCTATTAATAAGGAGGTAACACAGACCATCCTACTGAACCAGCCTAGGACTCTTATTAAGGAGGTAACAGACCATCCTACTGACTGCTGTAGGCCTATTAATAAGGAGGTAACACAGACCATCCTACTGCACGCTGTAGGACTCTTATTAAGGAGGTAACAGACCATCCTACTGACTGCTGTAGGCCTATTAATAAGGAGGTAACACAGACCATCCTTCTGACTGCTGTAGGCCTATTAATAAGGAGGTAACACAGACCATCCTACTGCACGCTGTAGGCCTCTTAATAAGGAGGTAACACAGGCCATCCTACCGCACGCTGTAGGACTCTTATTAAGGAGTTAACACAGACCATCCTACTGCACGCTGTAGGACTCTTATTAAGGAGGTAACAGACCATCCTACTTAACGCTGTAGGACTCTTAATAAGGAGATAACACAGACCATCCTACTGCACGCTGTAGGACTCTTATTAAGGAGGTAACAGACCATCCTACTGAACGCTGTAGGCCTCTTAATAAGGAGGTAACACAGACCATCCTACTGCACGCTGTAGGCCTATTAATAAGGAGGTAACACAGACCATCCTACTGAACCAGCCTAGGACTCTTATTAAGGAGGTAACAGACCATCCTACTGACTGCTGTAGGCCTATTAATAAGGAGGTAACACAGACCATCCTACTGACTGCTGTAGGACTCTTATTAAGGAGGTAACAGACCATCCTACTGACTGCTGTAGGCCTATTAATAAGGAGGTAACACAGACCATCCTACTGACTGCTGTAGGCCTATTAATAAGGAGGTAACACAGACCATCCTACTGCACGCTGTAGGCCTCTTAATAAGGAGGTAACACAGACCATCATACTGAACCAGCCTAGGACTCTTATTAAGGAGGTAACAGACCATCCTACTGCACGCTGTAGGACTCTTATTAAGGAGTTAACACAGACCATCATACTGAACCAGCCTAGGACTCTTATTAAGGAGGTAACAGACCATCCTACTGAACGCTGTAGGCCTATTAATAAGGAGGTAACACAGACCATCCTACTGCACGCTGTGGGCCTATTAATAAGGAGGTAACACAGACCATCCTACTGCACGCTGTAGGCCTCTTAATAAGGAGGTAGCACAGAGAAGAAGAATAGCGGAGAGGCTTGTGTCTGTAGCATATAGCCTATTGCATTGCTGGAAGAGAGAGGCTAGAGTTGTGTAGCTGAAGAAGCTAAATATTAGCTGCATATTAGGCCCCTAATTAGCTAAATACTAGCTATAAATATTTACCTGTCAAAGGTGACAGATTATGAAATGGCAGATCTGTGCGTTCCTCCAGGCTGCGCCCTGTGTTCCTGGGAACCCAAAGCTCCACTATTGATTGGGCCTAACGTTATTAGACTTAAACATTGTTCCAGGCTACAACAACACAGTGTAATGAGGAATGTATTGTAGTTATCAAGTGAGGTCACCATTATTGTCTAGGGCTGTAAGATGCTGTGATTTGACATTTATTTAGGGGCGGCAGGGTATCCTAGTGGTTAGAGCGTTGGACTAGTAACCAAAAGGTTGCAAGTTCAAATCCCCGAGCTGTCATTCTGCCCCTGAACAGGCAGTTAACCCACTGTTCCTAGGCCGTCATTTGTCATTTGTTCTTAACTGACTTGCCTAGTTAAATAAAGGTAAAAAAAAATTACTTTTTTTTATTAGGATCTCCATTAGCTGTGGCGATTGCAGAAGCTGCTCTTCCTGGGGTCCACACAGAACATCAAACACAGAAGAGTAATAGACAATAACAGCTCAAGGACAGGACTACATCAATTTAAAAAGTCTGTGTGTCATTGCTGTGTGTAAATCAGTGGAGGCTGCTGAGGGGAGGACAGCTCATACTAATGGCTTGAATGGAGTCGATAGAATGGTATACACCACATGGAAACCATGTGGTTGATGTGTTTGATAACATTCCATTGACTGCATTCCGTCCTCCCCTCAACAGCCTCCACTGGTGTATGTTGACTATTCTAAACAATTTGGAATTTTGAACACATTAATGCTTCACCTAAATAAGAAAGAAGTGATGCAGTCAGTCTCTCCTTTACTTTTAGCCAGGAGAGACTGACATGCATAGTATTGCTATTACCCCTCTAATTACAGTAAAGAGACAGATAATAATCACATAAACATCCTGTTTTGAATGCTTCATGCCAAAATAACTGCATGACATCAAATCAAATTGTATTTCTCACATGCACCGAATACAACTGGTGTAGACGTTACAGGGAAGTGCTTGGTTACGAGCCCTTCCCAACGAAGCAGTCATCTTTTCTTTTTTTGAGTTCCCAGTTGTCTTGAACGGACTGAAGAAGGAGGGGTGGGATATATCCGAGTTGTCAGTTGTTTTTGAACGCAACATTTCTACCACTGTTCTTGTTACGCGCTGGCTCACCATGTCATCACTAGTCTACTAGTGACGGGTCATTCACAAACGAACGGCTCTTTTTGAAATGCTCTATTTGGAGAACGTTGGGAACTTTGACCTCAACCCAGAGTCTCTCAGAGAGTTCACAGTCAGGCAACAAAACCCCTATCAGATCACAGCAAAGTCACAGTCTACTTGAATAGAGCAATACTCTATTATGAGGCATCAAAGCCAAAGGAACTGTATAATATTAAGAAATGCTATAGACAGAAGGAAAGTAGTGAAGAAACAAATTCAATCCATTCTAGACAACTTCCCGTACAAAATGTTTCACTGTTAAATTGAAGGTGTAAACTTGACAGTAGAAAACCTACAACAGTATATTTGACCTCTGAGCATCCCTTTAAATCTAAACATTTCAAGCAGGCAACATCAGCTCTGGCATCTTCCCCAATATTCAGGGCCAAGGACTGATCACCCCAATCCACAAAAATTGAGAGAAATTTCATCCCAATAACTACAGTGGGATATGCGTCAACAGCAACCTTGGGAAAATCCTCTGCGTTATCATTAACAGCAGATTCGTACATTTCCCCAGTAAAACAATGTACTGAGCAAATGTAAAATGTTATTCTTATCAAATTTTTATTTACCTATTTGATAACTAGGCAAGGTCAGTTGAGAACAAATTCTTATTTTCAATGACAGCCTAGGAACAGTGGGTTAACTGCCTTGTTCAAGGGCAGAACTACAGATTTTTACCTTGTCAGCTCAGGGATTTGATCTTGCAAACTTTCAGTTTCAAGTCCAATGCTTTAACCACTAAGCTAACCACTAGGCTACGTGCAACAGCCCGTGCGACAGATCATATGACAGTCTACGTATTCACCGTGCAAACCCTAAATGACAAACAAACAAAAAACAAAATAAATGCAGTCTTCTCATTCTTTGTTGATTTCCAAAACGTTTTTGACTTAATTTGGCATGAGGGTCTGCTTTACAAATTAATGGAAAGTGTTGCTGGGGGAAAAATATAGAACGTCCATGTACAGAAACAACAAGTGTGTTGTTAAAAAAAACACACACTTCCTTCCACAGGGCCATGGGGTGAGACAGGGATGCAGCTTGAGCCACACCCTCTTCAATATATATATTAACAAATTGGCGAGGGCACTAGAACAGTCTGCAGCACCCGGCCTCACCCTACTAGAATCTGAAGTCAAATGTCTACTTTTTGCTGATAATCTGGTGCTTCTGTCCACAACCAAGGAGGGCCTACAGCAGCACCTAGATCTTCTGCACAGATTCTGGCAGACCTGGGCCCTGACCGTAAATCTCAGTAAGACAAAAATAATGGTCTTCCAAAAAGTGTCCAGTTGCCAGGACCACAAATATAAGTTCCATCTAGACACCGTTGCCCTAGAGCACACAAAAAAACTATACATACCTCGGCGTAAACCTCATCGCCACAGGTAACTTCCACAAAGCTGTGAAAGAGCTGGGAGACAAGGCAAGAAGGGCATTCTATGCCATCAATATTTATGTAAAATCGACATACCAATTAGGATCTGTCTAAAAATACTTGAATCTGTTATAGAACCCATTGCCATTTCTACGGTTGTGAGGCATGAGGTCCACTCACCAACCAGGAATTCACAAAATGAGACAAATACCAAATGTATATTTGTATTTCTATCTATTAGGGATCTTCTTGAGGTCCAACACATTAATTCACTTACATTACATATAAAACAAAATATAAAACAGTACATCATATAACATTATTACACCACTACAAATCGACATGTAACCGTTGTTAAATGGCTAGCTAGTTAACGGGGTGCGCGTTAATAGCATTTCAATTGCTGACGTCACTCGCTCTGGGACCTTGAAGTAGTTGTTCTTCTTGAGCTGCAAGGGGCCGCAGCTTTTGTGGAGCGATGGGTAACGATGCTTTGTGGGTGTCAGTTGTTGATGTATGCAGAGCCCAGGTTTGAGCCCAGGTAGCGGCGAGGAGAGGGACGGAAGCTATACTGTTACATACAATACAAAATGTATAATACCACCATACAACAATATTACAAGGCATGCATACGTGTGTGTCTTCACAGTCCTCGCTGTTCCATAAGGTGTATTTTTACCTGTTTTTCAATCTGATTCAACTGCTTGCATACGTTACCTGATGTGGAACAGAGTTCCATGTAGTCATGTCTCTATGTAGTACTGTGTGCCTCCCATAGTCTGTTCTGAACTTGGGGATTGTGAAGAGATCTCTGGTGGCATGTCTTGGGGGTAGGCATGGGTGTTCGAGCTGTGTGCTAGTCATTTAAAAAACTTCTTAGGATAGGGTCTAGTTTCCTGAATTTCCTCCTGACTGACGTGCCCAAATTAATCAGGCCCAGAAGCCAGGATATGCATATAATTGGTAGCATTGGATAAAAAAACACTTTGAAGTTTCTAAAACTGTTAAAATATTGTCTGAGACTATAACAGAATTGATATGGCAGGCGAAAATCCAAAGAAAATCCAACCAGAATTTTATTTTGAGCTCCCAGGTTATTATAATGGGAACCTATTGTTTCTATGTAAATCCTTCTCCTATATTGCAATTCCCATGGCTTCCACTAGATGTCAACAGTCTTTATTCAAGGATCAGGCTTGTTTTTTGAAAAACAAGTTTTTGTGAGAAGAGCACCGGAACATTATCAGTCTTTTGGCACGTGAGGGAGAGGTCACTCTCTAATTTTCTTTTCCTATTGAACATACTACTTTCCACATGAAATATTATTGTTTATTTACATTTTAGAGTACCTGAGGATTGGATAGAAACATTGTTTGACCTTTTGGACAATTTTAGCGGTAGCTTTTTGGACTCCTTTGTCTGCATGTTGAACGAGTGGATTACTGAAATCGATGGCGCCAACTAAACTGACTTTTTGGGATATAAAGAACGATTTATCTAACAAAACAACCATTCATGTTGTAGCTGGGACCCTTGGGATTGCAAACAGAGGAAGATCTTGAAAGGTAAGTGATTTATTTAATCGCTATTTGTGGTTTTGTGAAGCCTGTGCTGTTTGAAAAATATTTTGATGTGGGGCGCCGTCATCAGACAATCGCATGGTATGCTTTTGTCATAAATCCTTTTTGAAATCGGACAACGCAGTTAGATTAACACAAATTTCATATTTTAAATGATATAAGATGTTCATGAATGTTTAATATCATGATTATTTATTTGAATTGCGCACCCTCCATTTTCACCGGATGTTGTCGGCAGTGTCCCGCTAACAGACTTCTCCCCATCTTAGCTACTGTTGTGTCAATATGTTTTGACCATGACAGTTTACAATCCAAACAGTTTAGTCACCTCAACTTGGTCAGTTTCCACATTATTCATTATGAGATGTAGTTGAGGTTTAAAGTTTAGTGAATGATTTGTCCCAAATACAATGCTTTTAGTTTTGGAAATATTTAGGACTAACTTATTCCTTGCCACCCATTTTGAAAATAACTGCAGCTCTTTGTTAAGTGTTACAGTAATTTCAGTTGCTGTAGTAGCTGACGTGTATAGTGTTGATTCATACGCATACATAGACACACTGGCTTGGCATGTTGTTAGTAAAGATTGAAAAAAGTAAGGGGCCTACAAAGCTACCCTGGGGAATTCCTGATTCTAGCTGGATTATGTTGGAGAGGCTTCGATAAAATAACACCCTTTGTGGTCTTTTAGACAAGTAACTCCTTATCCACAATATAGCAGGGGGAGTAAAGCCATAACACATACATTTTTCCAGCAGCAGACTATGATCGATAATGTCAAAAGTTGCATTGAAGTCTAACAAAAGACAGCCCCCACAGGCCTCCAGAGTGGTGCAGCGGTCCAAGGCACTGCATCACAGTGCTTGAAGTATCACAACAGCCCCGGGCTCGATCCCAGGCTGTGTCACAGCCGGTCATAAACCGGGAGACCCATATGGTGGCGTAAAATTGGCTCAGCGTAATCCAGGTTAGTGGAGGGTTTGGCCGCCAGGGATTTCCCTGTCCCATCGCGCTCTAGTGACTCCTTGTGGTGGGACGGGGCACCTGCAAACTGACCTCGGACGCCAGTTGTACAGTGTTCCTTCCGACACATTGCTGTGTCAAGAAGCAGTGTGGCTTGGCAGGGTCGCGTTTTGGAAGACGCATGGCTCTCGACCTTCGCCTCTCCCGAGTCTGTATGGAAGTTGCAGCGATGGGACAAGACTGTAACTACCAATTAGATATCATGAAATTGGGGGAAAAAAGGGGGATTTTAGAAAAAATAAAATATAATAATAATAATGAATTTAGGATGTAACACAAAATGTGGAATAAGTCAAGGGGTATGAATACTGTGTGTGTGTATGCATGCCTATGTGTGGGAATGCACACTGTATGTTTTCTCTAAGGAGAGCTAGACAGATGACATGTACACAGCCTCCACAACCTGCCAACATAATTAAAACCGGATATTATAATTGGTGTGTGCATGACCATTTAGCCTGCTCATCTTCTTTTCTAAATCCAGAAGAGGTCTTAAATTCCCAACCACCTTAACTCCTAATAACTGTGGCTTTCTCCCAAATTACATCCTGTTGCCTACATAGTGCACTACTTTTAACCAGAGACCTATGGGCCCTGGGCAAATGTCCTGCACTACTTAGGGAATAGGGCACTATTTGGGACACATAATGTTATTCATGCAGATCCTACAGGAGCAGGCATCATCCCTATGCCCCGGGTTGCCGGAAGCTGTTCTTTGCGTAATCTCTGAAGCGACATAAAAAAATGTGTTCTTTATTAGGCATAATGTAATTGCTCGGAATGAAATAATATCATCACCATGCTAGAACAACTAGAATACAGTGCTACAAAAATATGAGCCATGACTTATTAGACAGAGGGATGATATGAAATGCATTGGCTGAAATAGTAATGTATAGTTCCATCCAATCTAAGCAGTGTTTGTGTGTGACAGGGACTAAACAACCTCAATAAACTTCCAACTATACTCAATACCAGGGATGAGCAACTGACCGCAAGAACCCCAAACAGATATTAGATTTCACTAAAACCTAACCACTTAAAACCTTGCTTACATTTGTATACAATCACGTTTCTCTCTATTATAAATCACTTGGAGCGGATTTGCTGGTGTTTTTACATTCTTGTATGTTCAACAACGACAATTCTCAAAAAAATTACAATAATAATATTTTTTTGTTCTGATATCTTGGGGGGGCAAATAAAACCACCCACGGGCCTCCAGTTGGGAAAACCCTGTTCTACACGCTGCCTTAATAGCACAATTGCTTCCCTATGAATCATCCAGCCTGGTTGCTTACAAGAAACGTAGATGGGTGGATTCTTTTGAGGCTGGAAAGAACTGATAGCTGCCCTCAAGACAGACAGGACTGTCATACATCCTGAGTGTGTCTCTGACATGCTGTTCATCAGCCTCTGGACCCTCCAGACTAGAGCGGAGCTGTGTTGGACCTGGCTGTCTGAAAGCCATCAACCATCAGCCCGCATGGGGAAGCAGCAGCATTAGGCTTCCTCTCATCTCCAGATCTACTGTTTAGGGCAGAGCTGAGAAACAGCCTACAGACCCATGGCCCCTCCAGTACCAGACCATGGCCATCCATAACCAGACCCCATGGCTCCTCCAGTATGACCATGACTCCTCCAGTATCAGACCCATGGCTCCTCCAGTACCAGATCATTACCATCCAGTACCAGACCATGGCCATCCAGTATCAGACCATGGCTATCCAGTACCAGACCATGGCCATCCAGTACCAGACCCCATGGCTCCTCCAGTATGACCATGACTCCTCCAGTATCAGACCCATGGCTCCTCCAGTACCAGATCATTACCATCCAGTACCAGACCATGGCCATCCAGTATCAGACCATGGCTATCCAGTACCAGACCATGGCCATCCAGTACCAGACCCCAATGGCTCCTCCAGTATGACCATGACTCCTCCAGTATCAGACCCATGGCTCCTCCAGTACCAGACCATGGCTCCCCCAGTACCAGACCCCATGGCTCCTCCAGTACCAGACCCATGGCTCCTCCAGTATCAGACCCATGGCTCCTCCAGTATCAGATCATGGCCATCCAGTACCAGACCCCATGGCTCCTCCAGTACAAGACCCATGGCTCCTCCAGTATGACCATGGCTCCTCCAGTACCAGACCATGGCTCCTCCAGTATGACCATGGTTCCTCCAGTACCAGACCCATGGTTCCTCCAGTATCAGGCCATGGCTCCTCCAGTATCAGACCCATGGCTCCTCCAGTATGACCATGGCTCCTCCAGTACCAGACCCTGGCTCCTCCAGTATGACCATGGTTCCTCCAGTACCAGACCCATGGCTCCTCCAGTATCAGGCCATGGCTCCCCAAGTATCAGACCCATGGCTCCTCCAGTATGACCATGGCTCCTCCAGTACCAGACCATGGCTCCTCCAGTAGCAGACCATGGCTCCTCCAGTATGACCATGGCTCCTCCAGTATCAGACCATGGCCATCCAGTACCAGACCCCATGGCTCCTCCAGTACCAGACCATGGCCATCCAGTACCAGACCACGGCTCCTCCAGTATGACCATGGCTCCACCAGTACCAGACCCCATGGCTCCTCCAGTACCAGACCATGGCTCCTCCAGTACCAGACCATGGCTCCTCCAGTATGACCATGGTTCATCCAGTACCAGACCCCATGGCTCCTCCAGTATCAGACCATGGCCATCCAGTACCAGACCATGGTCATCCAGTACCAGACCCCATGGCTCCTCCAGTATCAGACCATGGCCATCCAGTACCAGACCCCATGGCTCCTCCAGTACCAGACCCATGGCTCCTCCAGTATCAGACAATGGCCATCCAGTACCAGACCCCATGGCTCCTCCAGTACCAGACCCATGGCTCCTCCAGGACCAGACCATGGCTCCTCGAGTATGACCATGGCTCCTCCAGTATGACTATGTCTCCTCCAGTATCAGACCATGGCCATCCAGTACCAGACCCCCATGGCTCCTCCAGTACCAGACCATGGCTCCTCCACTACCAGACCCCATGGCTCCTCCAGTATCAGACCCATGGCTCCTCCAGTATGACCATGGCTCCTCCAGTATGACCATGGCTCCTCCAGTACCAGACCATGGCTCCTCCAGTATCAGACCCCATGGCTCCTCCAGTATCAGACCATGACTCCTCCATTATGACCATGGCTCCTCCAGTACCAGACCACGGCTCCTCCAGTATAACCATGGCTCCTCCAGTTCCAGACCCCATGGCTCCTCCAGTACCAGACCATGGCTCCTCCAGTATCAGACCATGGCTCCTCCAGTATGACCATGGCTCCTCCAGTATGACCATGGCTCCTCCAGTATCAGACCATGGCTCCTCCAGTATGACCATGGCTCCTCCAGTACCAGACCATGGCTCCTCCAGTATGACCATGGCTCCTCCAGTACCAGACCATGGCTCCTCCAGTATCAGACCCATGGCCCCTCCAGTATCAGAGCCAGGCTAGAGTGGAACAGTGTTTGGCCTGGCTCAGTCTGGCTGCCCGATAGCCATCAGCCTTCAATCAGTGTGGGGTTCATTAGTAGAGTGTGTGTCTCTAGCTCCACTGTCTCAGAGCTCAGGTGAAGGGAAGAGAGGACCTTGTGTTGAGCCATCAGTGGTGCTCACCACTCTACTAATCTCTGTGTCAGGGTGTATGACAGGGACTACGATACAATTACCCCTGTTAAGAGTATACAAAACATACACTGAGTATGTTTTCTATGCTCTGTGTATATTCCATTCCAGTGACTTTCAGTCATGCGTGCATAAGTTTGGTCGCAGGAATTGAACCCAATATCCTGGCCTTACAACCACCATGCTGGCATTACAACCACCTTGCTCTACCAACTGAGTTACAGAGGACCACAAAGTGTTCCTAGCATTGCTATTATGTCTTCCTCTCTCTCTGTATCTCTTTGATCTATCTCTCCTATCTCTCTCTTCCCCTCTCTCTCTCTGTATCCCTCTCTGTATATCTCTTTATCATCTTTCTCTCTTATCTCTCACACTCGTTTTGTCTCTGCATCTCTCTCTCTCTCTCTCTCTCTCTGTGTCACTTAATGTACAACTTGAGGCTCCTGAGAATACAATAAGAGCACAAAAGCAATATTTTAAATTATATTTGAAGGCTGCATAGCCAGTGTGCTAGCAGGCTACAGTAGAGAGTATTGATTTAAAAATAGATATGAAAACCAAGTGGATGTGAGTAGATGTAAAATGATCTAACAAAGCAACAATCCGTGTCACAAGGACTAGTGTGCCACTAGAGATTCTGTGTTCAAGTCCAGGCTCTGGAGACTGACGGGGTGGTGATGTAGCCGCACTGCACCCAGAAAACAGCCGCACCAATGTGTTGGAAGAAACACCAGATGTCACACTGCACTGCATGAGGCCCGGCACAGGAGTCATTAGCGCACAATGGGAGAAGGGCAACCCTCCCGGCCAAACCATCCCATAACCTGGACCATTGTTCACCACCCCGTCAGTCTCCAGAGCCTGGACTTGAACACAGAATCTCTAGTGGCACAGCTAGCATTGTAGTACCTTAGACCATTGAGCCACTCAGGAGGCCCTGAGTGCACTGCTTTTAATCAGAACCTCATAGGACTCTGGTCAAAAGTAGTGCACTATGTAGGGAATAGGGTGCCATTTGGGACGCAGAATAATACTAGAACAAAAGTTTATCATTGCTCTACCTATCTGGTTCAATTCACCATGAAAAACAGTTATGAATTCCACTGTTCTCTCTGGAGGGGCCATAGGATTAAATGACGCTAAAACGTAATCATATTTTCACACCCGCAATAACTTGACAGCCACACACACTAAGCCTTTGAATTACGGCTGTTCACTATCACTGGAGTCCTGATAAAAATGTCAATAACAGATGTTTTTTAGCATTCAATATCTTACTGCAATAGCACACTTTTAGCATCTTTTAGGGTGGGTCAATTAAACGATCAGCAAACGGCATAATTTCAACTATAAATCATTCGATTTTTCAATTTTCGTAGACGCTGTTATCCAGAGCGATATTTTCATCTTTTGTTAACGGTGTAATTAAAGTTGTTAAATTCCTGCATAAAATGGGTCTTATGCCACCTCCTGGTGGATTAGTGTGTTTACATTGTTTAATACACTCAGTGATAAAGGTATGGGATTATGGGTAATCCACAGCAGATTTATGGAGAATTGCTGCTGGTGAGTTGAAAATTGAATGGTCCCGGGATAGAAATGTATAAAGTTGACATTTCATCATGAAATCCACCTTTTACATCGTACATTAGCAATTTATGTTATTAGTATCTACTGTTGTTGGTTTGGCGTCAAATAAGCCACTCTTTATATGTTATTTGCCCAATTTCAGTTTGCCATGTGGGTTTTATGCTAAAGTTGCCTCTTTGAAGTTAGTAGTCACTAAAATTGGCAGTAAAAAAGCCAAACCTTGACCCAGAAAATATAAAACTATCGGCCTATATCAAATATCCCAATCCTCTCAAACATTTTAGAAAAAGCTGTTGAGCAGCCACTCACTGCCGTCCTGAAGACTAACAGTGTATATGAAACGCTGGTTTAGATCTTATCTGTCGGAACGATATCAGTTTGTCTCTGTGGATGTTTGTCCTCTGTAAATTTTGGTGTTCTTCAAGGTTCCGTTTTAGGACCTCTATTGTTTTCACTATATATTTTACCTCTTGGTGATGTCATTTGGAAATATAATGTTAACTTTCACTGCTATGCAGATGATACACAGCTGTACATTTCGATGAAACATGGTGAAGCCCCAAAATTACCCTCCTGGAAGCCTATGTTTCAGATATAAGGAAGTGGATGGCAGCAAATGTTTTACTTTTAAACTCGAACAAAACAGAAATGCTAGTTCTAGGTCCCAAGAAACAAATAAATATTCTGTTGGATCTGACAATTAATCTTGATGGTTGTACAGTTGTCTCAAATTAAATTGTGATAGACGTTACTCTGGACCCTGATCTCTCTTTTGATGAACATATCAAGACTGTTTCAAGGACAGCTTTTTTCCTTCTACGTAACATTGCAAAAATCGGACACTTTCTGTCCAAAAATGGTGCAGAAAAATGTATCCATGTTTTTGTCACTTCTAGGTTAGACTACTGTAATGCTCTACTTTCCGGCTACGCAGATAAAGCACTAAATAAACTTCAGTTAGTGTTAAATATGGCTGCTAGAATCCTGACTAGAACCAAAACATTTCATCATATTACTCCAGTGCTAGCCTCCCTACACTGGCTTCCAGTTAATGCTAGGGCTGATTTCAAGGTTTTATTGCTACAAAGCATCACATGGGCTTGCTCCTCCCTATCTTTCCGATTTGGTCCTGCCGTACATACTTACACGCACGCTACGATCACAAGACGTAGGCCTCTTTATTGTCCCTAGAATTTCTAAGCAAACAGCTGCAGGAAGGACTTTCGCCCATAGAGCTCTATTTTTATGGAATAGTCTGCCTACCCATGTGAAAGACGCAGACAGGGTCTCAACCTTGAAGTTTTTATTGGAGACTCCTCTCTTCAGTAGGTCCTATGATTGACTGTAGTCTGGCTTACTGGTGTTCTTCCATACTTTCCCTAGGAGTGAATGCGTCACTTGAGTGGATTGAATCTCTGACGTGATCTTCCTGTCCTGGTTGGCGCCCCCCTCGGGTTTGTGCCGTGGGGGAGATCTTCGTGGGTAATAAGTTCTCAGGGTAATAAGTTGGTGGTTGAAGATATCCCTCTAGTGGTGTGGTGGCTGTGCTTTGGCAAAGTGGGAGGGGTTATATTCTGTCTGTTTGGCCCTGTCTGGGGGTATAGTCAGACGGGGCCACAGTGTCTCCTGACCCCTCCTGTCTCAGCCTCCAGTAATTATACTGCAATAGTTTATGTGTCGGGGGGCTAGGGTCAGTCTGTTATATCTGGAGTATTTATCATGTCTTATGTGTGTCTGAATTTAAGTATACTCTAATTCTCTCTTTCTCTTCTCTCGGAGGACCTGAGCCCTAGAACCATGCCTCAGGACTACCTGGCCTGATGAGTCCTTGCTGTCCCCAGTCCACCGGGTGGTGCTGCTGCTCCAGTTTCTGCCTGCGGCTATGGAACTCTGACCTGTTCACCGGACGTGCTACCTTGTCCCGGACCTGCGTTTTCGACTCTCTCGCTCTCTCTCTCTCTCTCTCTCTCTAACGCACCTGCTGTCTAACTCTGAATGATCGGCTATGAAAAGCCAACTGACATTTACTCCTGAGGTGCTGACCTGTGGAACCTTCTACAACCACTGTGATTATTATTATTTGATCCTGCTGGTCATCTATGAACGTTTGAACATCTTGGCACAGCCAGAAGAGAACTGGTCACCCCTCAGAGCCTGATTCCTCTCTAGGTTTCTTCCTAGGTTCCTGTCATTCTAGGGAGTTGTTCCTAGCTACCGTGCTTCTACATCTGCATTGCTTTCTGTTTGGGGTTTTAGGCTGGGTCTCTGTATAGCACTTTGTGACATCGGCTGATGTTAAAAGGGCTTTATAAATTAATGTGATTGTTTGAGTAGCTAACTTGAAAATGCATATTTTTTAGGAGAGCTATTTATATCCCGTTGACAACTCATCATTTTTATGTAACCTGGCAAGTCAGTTAAGAACAAAGTCTTATTTACAATGGCGGCCTACCCCAGATGACGCTGGGCCAATTGTGACCCGCCCAATCACGGACAGATGTGATGCAGCTTGGATTCAAACCAGGTACTGCAGTGAAGCCTCTGTACTGATATGTAGTATCTTAGACCCCTGTGCAACTCGGGAGCCCAATCATACTGTGTGTGTCTCATGATTGCAGGTAATTTATGATGCGTAAAGTATAGGTTTTATACATTAATGAGCACCAGCTAGCAGCGTATTAGCCTGGTTTTGTTAGCATAGAAAAACATGTGGAACATTCAAGTAATTTTTCAGGTTCATTTAATATATTTTGAATACTAAAATGGATGATAGTTTACTCCTTATTTTGTGGATATGAGATTACACATCTAAACAATATATATTTTTTTATAGTAAATTGGGAATTGTTAAATCCACTACACGATCACAATGACTTTGGTAGACATTTCAATTTTTCTTTTGTTAGTATATTATAGAGCAGATCTGTGAAAGGGCTATTTATAGCCTGTCGACTACTCATCATTCATCCATACTGTGTGTTTCCATTGATTGCAACTTTGGAAATAAATGAACTACACATCCATTACTCCTTCCTGTGTTGACTCACTTACACACTGGTTGTTAGGAATTTTATGTATAATGACTAAACAATATCTACATTTAAATAGAACTATAACTAATTAAACTCTACTCTGTTTTACAATATCTGATTAATAAATGTTAGTTCCTAAGAAAGAGGTTATATAGCATGGATATGGGGTAATTGGTAATGATAACCATTGTGTAGGAAGGAATGTGTGTGTGTGTCTTAAGTAAGCAAAGAGGGTCATTAACCTATGTTTGAACCGACTCAACTATAACTCTGTGGCGATCAAATAAGACAGAGGGAGCCTCTCCAGGTTTTCCGTATCTGGAACTGTCTGCTAAAGTGGTAATAAATTATGGTGAGACTTCAGGAGTTAATCCAGTTATATTGTGTGTCATGTATGTGCGCTGGTGAGTTGGAATTAACTTTTGAACCTGCTTTGTCCTGATCGAGAGGAGGAAGGACATTTTAAAACCTATGACATCATATTTGATATATAAACTGTTGTACAGGGTTCTATGAGCAGCGCGCTCCGAGAATAAATGCTATTGTCTAATTTTGATGAGACTGGTCTCTAACTATCTACATGGTTCAGTCCAAAATTACTTCTGAATTCTGGCATGGAAATCATATTATTTCCTTTTACCAAGTCATTTACAGTTTCTATGTCTTTAGTTTTCCACGTGGAACAATTTATCAGTGACTTCTGAAAAGATATCCAAGGATTGTTTCATAAGGTTGTCTTTTTAGGGAGTGATATTGGTTCTTGCAGAATACGTTTAATTTTCATCCATATTGTTAAAGTGTTCATTATTATGAAGTTGTTCATGTTCTTAGCTTTATCCTTTGAAAACAGATATGTAAAACAACTGTAGCAATGTTCATGCACATTTTCGCTAGTGCATTTAACTATATGTACAGCCTTAGGTTGTGAGTTAATACAATTTCAAGTCTGAAAGGTTAAAACCTCAGACTTAGGAACATTTTGAACTTTCTTTTTTATTCTATGAGATTTATTTTACCATATAAAGTCTGTTATGATCGAGTATACTTTTTTAAAGAATGTCTTTGGTGGGGTAATTGGTATTACCGAAAACAAATGCAAAAACTTTGGCAAGCATGCCATTCTAGGTTTACTCGACCTGTATGATTTTTATGAAGAGTATTCCATTTAATTAGATCTGCTTTCATATTGTTGAGTAAATGGAATAAAAGTTATTTTTTACACGGTAATTTTATAACCTGAGATTTTTGAGTATTCAGAAAATATATTTAGCAAAGAGGCCATTGAGTTTTCATTATCGGTCAGGTATATCAAGAGATCATTTGCAAATAAGTTTAGTTTATATTAGGGCTGACCCCATTGACTGACTGTTTGGTCGATAAGCTGTTGGTTGAACAAGATTTCTTTAGTCGAGCAGTAGCAAAAAATATATATATATTCATAGTGTCTGACATGTCGGATTCGCGCCTGTCTGAGTGGACTAATCTAATGGAGGCCGTGGGGATGGCACAGACGTGCTACTAAATTATATATGGTTATATTAGGTAAGAACAATGGTGCCACACTAATAAAAAAAGTATTATTTAACAAATTTGCTCTCTCCCGTGTTGGATAGCGGTCGCTGTCCACAGTTCTGAAACATCAGTGCGCTATTGAATAGACTATGTTGCTATGTGCATAATAGCAAAGTTAACCAGCATATTGGTGTTGAGAACAATGTGGTGGAGGCAGCAGCGAAGGTAGGAAAAGAGAAAACAGCCCTTGCCTCAATTGTCTAAGAAAAGTGAGGAGAGAAGAAACGCCAACTTAATTAGGTCTATCATCAACTGTTAAATGTGCCTGCCTTTATAAATCATCCATATCTACAGAAATAAGACAGATCCTGCTTCTAATTTGACCTATTGCTTAATAGCCCACTGATTCCGTGAGCACAAAGTCTCATGCAACCACAACATCTCAGATAAACAATTTCACAAATTTGGCTGTTATTAATTTTTGCTATGCTTTAACTCTTAAGTCTACCCCTTCCTTTTTCGAACATTCTGTTAAAAATCGCGCAACTTTTCAGCGTCCTGCTACTCATGCCAGGAATATAGTATATGCATATGATTAGTATGTGTGGATAGAAAACACTCTGAAGTTTCTAAAACTGGTTAAATCACGGCTGTGACTATAACAGATTGTGTGTTTCATCGAAAAACGCAAGAAAAACTGCTCTCTGAAAGCTAAAAATAATTTCCATGCGTCACTTTCATGGGTTGTTAAAAGGGCAAAATTAATTATGGACCTGCATGCAATTCCTACAGATTCCACACGATGTCGCCATTGTCGTCATTTTCCAGGGAGTTTTTTCTTGGTAAATTCAAACTCGATTCAATTTCTTCCGGTCTCCACCAGGATGTTTTGAATGTGCACATTGGCAGCCATTGATTTGAAGACGAGGAGCTATTGAATACACATCGCCCTGTAATCATTTTGATAGATTATATACGTTTACTAATACCTAAAGTTGGATTACAAAAGTATTTCGAAGTGTTTTGTGAAAGTTTATCGTCGACTTTTTTAATTTTAAAAAATGACGCAGCGTCTTAAAACGATGTTTTTTTCTGAATCACACTGCTTCCATAGAAAGCTATTTTGGGTATATATGGACCGATTTAAACGAAAAAAAGACCCAATAGTGATGTTTATGGGGCATATAGGAGTGCCAAGAAAGAAACTCGTCAAAGGTAATGAATGTTTTATATTTTATTTCTGTGTTTTGTGTAGCGCCGGCTAAGCTAAATCTTTGTTTACGTCGCATTCAGGCATTTTGAGGTGTTGCATGCTATCAGATAATAGCTTCTCATGCTTTCGCCGAAAAGCATTTTAAAAATCTGACTTGTTGGCTAGGTTCACAACGAGTGTAGCTTTATTTCAATACCCTGCATGTGCATTTTGATGAACGTTTGAGTTTTAACGAGTACATTTAGCATTTAGCGTAGCGCATTTGCATTTCCAGGTGTCTACTTGAGACATCTGCGTCTCAAGTAGGAGCAAGAATTAATGAAGTCAGTCTCTCTGGTATTACTTATAATTTATTTACTGTTGTTTACACTCTTCCAAATTGTCCCAAAAATTATATTTTTAATGAGGAAGGAAAATGATGTGGGTATATTGAAGCAACATCTTAAGACATCAATCAGGAAGTTAAAGTTTGGTCGCAAATGGGTCTTCCAAATGGACAATGACCCCAAGCATACTTCCAAAGTTGTGGCAAAATAGCTTAACCTCTTTGATCTCTAGGGGCGCTATTTCATTTTTGGATAAAAAACGTTCCCGTTTTAAGCGCGATATTTTGTCACGAAAAGATGCTCGACTATGCATATTCTTGACAGTTTTTGAAAGAAAACACTCTGAAGTTTCAGAATCTGCAAAGATATTGTCTGTAAGTGCCCCAGAACTCATTCTACAGGCGAAACCAAGATGATGCGTCAACCAGGAAATGAGCAGATTTCTGAAGCTCTGTTTTCCATTGTCTCCTTATATGGCTGTGATTGCGCAAGGAATGAGCCTACACTTTCTGTCGTTCCCCCAAGGCGTTAGCAGCATTGTGACGTATTTGTAGGCATATCATTGGAAGATTGACCATAAGAGACTACATTTTCCAAGTGTCCGCCTGGTGTCCCTGCGTCGAAATTGGAGCGTAAAGCCAGGTGCAATTATTTTTCCATTTGAGAGCAAGGAGAAACCAGGCTTCCACGAAGGATATATCATTGAAGAGATATGTGGAAAAACACCTTGAGGATTGATTCTAAACCACGTTTGCCATATTTCAGTCGATATTATGGAGTTAATTTGGAAAAAAGTTCGCGTTTTGAGGGCTGAATTTTCATTTTTTTTTTTTTGGTAGCCAAATGTGATGTACAAAACGGAGCTATTTCTAATACACAAAGAATCTTTTTGGAAAAACTGAGCATCTGCTATCTAACTGAGAGTCTCCTCATTGAAAACATCAGAAGTTCTTCAAAGGTAAGTTATTTTATTTGAAGGCTTTACTTGTTTTTGTGATAGTTGCCTGCTAAATGCTAACGCTAATGCTAACGCTAAATGCTACGCTAGCTAGCTACTGTTACACAAATGATTGTTTTCCTATGGTTGAAAAGCATATTTTGAAAATCTGAGGTGACAGTGTTGTTAACAAAAGGCTAAGCTTGAGAGATAGCATATTTATTTCATTTCATTTGCGATTTTCATGAATAGTTAACGTTGCGTTATGGTAATGAGCTTAGGTCTATAAATAGAATCCCGGATCCGGGTTTGGTCGTCGCAACAGGTTAAGGACAACAAAGTCAAGGTATTGCAGTGGCCATCACAAAGCCCTTGCCTCAATCCTATAGAACACAATTGAAAAAGTGTGAGCGAGCAAGGAGGCCTACAAACCTGACTCAGTTACACCAGCTCTGTCAGGTAGGAATAGGCCAAAATTCACACAATTTATTGTGGGTAGCTTGTGGAAAGCTACCCAAAACTTTTGACCAAATGTCACGACTTCTACCGAAGTCGATGCCTCTCCTTGTTCGGGCGGTGCTCGGCGGTCGACGTCATAGCCATCATTGATCCATGTTTTATTTTCCATTGGTTTTGTCTTGTCTTCCTACACACCTGGTTCCCATCCCATTCATTAATTGTTGTGTATTTAACCCTCTGTTTCCCCTCATGTCCTTGTCAGAGATTGTTTATTGTTCTGCTCGTGTTTTATGGACTGGTGTGCGACCGGTTCTTGTACCCACGTTTATTTTATTATTTTATTTGGTTTTGGAGTTTGTTTTACGTTATTAAACTACTTCATTATACCAAGTTTGATTCTCCTGTGCCTGACTTCCCTGCCACCTACACACACGACATGACACCAAAGTTTAAAAACTTTAAAGGCAATGCTACCAAATACTATATGAGGGTATGCAAACTAACCTGTAGTTGTTGGCTCTCTTCAAAAGAAAAATAGCATATTCCTGCTTAAGTTCTGAAATGTTATTTTCTTCTTTGGCTTGTTGATATTTTTTCTTGGCTTTTCTAAGATAGTGATTTATTTTTGCAGAGTATGACATTATCATTCCCCTAATGTACGTCTTAAAGACATCCCAAATGATATCGGGGTTGGCTTTTCTCTGTCCTCTAGATCGCCATTTCTAGTGGTAAAGGTATTAATTTTTATGGTTGAAGTATTTATTACATTTCTATTTAATAAATACTTATATTTATTAATGAATTTCTATTGGTGTAATTAAGCATGATGACGGAGAATGATCCAATATCCCTATATCAATAATTTTTTATCCAGTAAATTGTTGAGTGCATTTTTGAGAATAAAAATGTAGCCAATTCTTGAAAAGCTTCTCTTTGTAGTTGGGAATAGTAATTTATTTATGTAAATGATTTGCAGTGGTCAAAATGTTCAGCCTCTTTGGAGGATCCCTAAATTTGCCTTTTAAATTACTATGTTAATCGTAGCGAATGATTTTCGAATATGTGATCTTTTCAAACTGCAAAATTCAAGTAATTACAAAAGGGGAACGCTTGAAATGAGAAAACCTCCCATTATGCTTTTGTTTGTGCTCTCATTTCTTTGAAAAAGGCAAATGTGATTTAATGTGGCAGAATAAGTATATTATTCTTCTCGAGGAGGTTTGTGACAAAACATACTTAGAGAGAAAAGTATACTGCTTCAGCTGATTTTCCTTTGAATCAAATCAAATTCTATTAGTCACATGAGCCCCTAACCCAAAAATAATAATATGCAGCAATAAAATAACAATAGCGAGACTATATAGGGGAGGGTACCGGTACAGAGTCAATGTGCGGGGGCACCGGTTAGTCGAGGTAATTGAGGTAATATGTACATGTAGGTAGAGTTATTAAAGTGACTATGCATAGATGATAACAACAGAGAGTAGCAGCGGTGTAAAATAGGGGGGGGGGGGGGGGGGGGGGCAATGGCTTGGGGGTAGAAGTTGTTTAGAAGCCTCTTGGACCTAGACTTGGTGCTCCGGTGCCGCTTGCCATGCAGTAGCAGAGATAAAAGTCTATGACTAGGGTGTCTGGGGCCATTGATCATTTTTAGTGCCTTCCTCTGACACCACCTGGTATAGAGGTCCTGGAAGGCTGGAAGCTTTTCCCCAGTGATGTACTGGGCTGTACGCACTACCCTCTGTAGTGCCTTGCGGTCAGAGGCCGAGCAGTTGCCATACTAGGCAGTGATGCTCTCGATGGTGCAGCTGTAGAACCATTTGAGGAACTGAGGACCCATGCCAAATCTTTTCAGTCTCTTGAGGGGGAATAGGTTTTGTCGTGCCCTCTTCACGACTGTCTTAGTATGCTTGGACCATGTTAGTTTGTTGGTGATGTGGACACCACGGAACTCAACCTACTCAACTACAGCAGAATGGGGGCGTGCTCGGTCCTCTTTTTCGTGTAGTCCACAATCATTTCCTTTGTCTTGATCACGTTGAGGGAGAGGTTGTTGTCCTGGCATCACACGACCAGGTCTCTGACCTCCTCCCTGTGGGCTGTCTCGTCGTTGTCGATGATCAGGCCTACCACTGTTGTGTCATCGGCAAACTTGATGATGGTTTTAGAGTCGTGCCTGGCCATGCAGTCATGAGTGAACAGGGAGTACAGGAGAGGGTGAGCACGCACCCCTGACGGGCCCCTGTGTTGAGGATCAGCGTGGCGGATGTGTTGTAACCTACCCTTACCACCTGGAGGCAGCCCGTCAGGAAGTCCAGGATCCAGTTGCAGAGGGAGGTGTTTTGTCCCAGGGTCCTTAGCTTATTGATGAGCTTTGATGGCACTATGGTGTTGAACGCTGAGCTGTGGTCAATGAATAACATTTTCACATAGGTGTTCCTTTTGTCCAGGTGGGACAGGGCACTGTGGAGTGCAATAGAGATTGCATCATCTGTGGATCTGTTAGGGCGGTGTACAAATTGGAGTGGGTCTAGGGTTTCTGGGATAATGGTGTTGATGTGAGCCATGACCAGCCTTTCAAAGCACTTCATTGCTACAGACGTGAGTGCTACGGGTCGGTAGTCATTCAGGCTGATTACCTTAGTATTCTTGGGCACAGGGACTATGGTTTTGGGCACAGGGACTGTTGGCATTACAGACTCGGACAAGTAGACGTTGAAAATGTAATTGAAGACACTTGCCAGTTGGTCAGCACATGCTCGCAGTACACATTCTGGTAATCCGTCTGGCCTTGCGGCCTTGTGAATGTTGACCTGTTTAAAGGTCTTACTCACTTCGGCTGAAGAGAGGGTGATCACACAGTCTTCCGGAACAGCTGGTGCTCTCATGCATGTTTCAGTGTTATTTGGCTCGAAGCGAGAACGTGCGTTGAAGATGTCGTTCCCATAGCAACGATTAAAACATTCCCTAACCAGAAACCGTGGATTGATGGCAGCATTCGTGTGAAACTGAAAGCGCGAACCACTGCTTTGAATCAGGGCAAGGTGTCTGGTAACATGACCGAATACAAACAGTGCAGCTATTCCCTCCGCAAGGCTATCAAACAAGCTAAGCGCCAGTACAGAGACAAAGTAGAATCTCAATTCAACGGCTCAGACACAAGAGGCATGTGGCAGGGTCTACAGTCAATCACGGACTACAGGAAGAAACCCAGCCCAGTCACGGACCAGGATGTCTTGCTCCCAGGCAGACTAAATAACTTTTTTGCCCGCTTTGAGGACAATACAGTGCCACTGACACGGCCTGCAACGAAAACATGCGGTCTCTCCTTCACTGCAGCCGAGGTGAGTAAGACATTTAAACGTGTTAACCCTCGCAAGGCTGCAGGCCCAGATGGCATCCCCAGCCGCGCCCTCAGAGCATGCGCAGACCAGCTGGCCGGTGTGTTTACGGACATATTCAATCAATCCCTATACCAGTCTGTTGTTCCCACATGCTTCAAGAGGGCCACCATTGTTCCTGTTCCCAAGAAAGCTAAGGTAACTGAGCTAAATGACTACCGCCCCGTAGCACTCACATCCGTCATCATGAAGTGCTTTGAGAGACTAGTCAAGGACCATATCACCTCCACCCTACCTGACACCCTAGACCCACTCCAATTTGCTTACCGCCCAAATAGGTCCACAGACGATGCAATCTCAACCACACTGCACACTGCCCTAACCCATCTGGACAAGAGGAATACCTATGTGAGAATGCTGTTCATCGACTACAGCTCGGCATTCAACACCATAGTACCCTCCAAGCTCGTCATCAAGCTCGAGACCCTGGGTCTCGACCCCGCCCTGTGCAACTGGGTACTGGACTTCCTGACGGGCCGCCCCCAGGTGGTGAGGGTAGGCAACAACATCTCCTCCCCGCTGATCCTCAACACTGGGGCCCCACAAGGTTGCGTTCTGAGCCCTCTCCTGTACTCCCTGTTCACCCACGACTGCGTGGCCACGCACGCCTCCAACTCAATCATCAAGTTTGCGGACGACACAACAGTGGTAGGCTTGATTACCAACAACGATGAGACGGCCTACAGGGAGGAAGTGAGGGCCCTCGGAGTGTGGTGTCAGGAAAACAACCTCACACTCAACGTCAACAAAACTAAGGAGATGATTGTGGACTTCAGGAAACAGCAGAGGGAACACCCCCCTATCCACATCGATGGAACAGTAGTGGAGAGGGTAGCAAGTTTTAAGTTCCTCGGCATACACATCACAGACAATCTGAATTGGTCCACTCACACAGACAGCGTGGTGAAGAAGGCACAGCAGCGCCTCTTCAACCTCAGGAGGCTGAAGAAATTCGGCTTGTCACCAAAAGCACTCACAAACTTCTACAGATGCACAATCGAGAGCATCCTGGCGGGCTGTATCACCGCCTGGTATGGCAACTGCACCGCCCTCAACCGTAAGGCTCTCCAGAGGGTAGTGAGGTCTGCACAACGCATCACCGGGGGCAAACTACCTGCCCTCCAGGACACCTACACCACCCGATGTCACAGGAAGGCCATAAAGATCATCAAGGACATCAACCACCCGAGCCACTGCCTGTTCACCCCGCTATCATCCAGAAGGCGAGGTCAGTACAGGTGCATCAAAGCTGGGACCGAGAGACTGAAAAACAGCTTCTATCTCAAGGCCATCAGACTGTTAAACAGCCACCACTAACACTGAGTGGCTGCTGCCAACACACTGACACTGACTCAACTCCAGCCACTTTAATAATGGGAATTGATGGGAAATGATGTAAATATATCACTAGCCACTTTAAACAATGCTACCTTATATAAATGTTACTTACCCTACATTATTCATCTCATACGCATACGTATATACTGTACTCTATATCATCGACGGTATCCTTATGTAATACATGTATCACTAGCCACTTTATACTATACTATGCCACTTTGTTTACATACTCATCTCATTTGTACATACTGTACCCGATACCATCTACTGTATCTTGCCTATGCTGCTCTGTACCATCACTCATTCATATATCCTTATGTACATATTCTTTATCCCCTTACACTGTGTACAAGACAGTAGTTTTGGAATTGTTAGTTAGATTACTTGTTATTACTGCATTGTCGGAACTAGAAGCACAAGCATTTCGCTACACTCGCATTAACATCTGCTAACCATGTGTATGTGACAAATAAAATTTGATTTGATTTGATTTGATTTGATTTGATTTAGAAGTAGTTTAGCTCATCTGGTAGGCTCGTGTCACTGGGCAGCTCTCGGCTGTGCTTCCCTTTGTAGTCTGTAATGGCAAGCCACGCCACATCCGACGAAAATGTATTATGTAATTATTGTACCAGACCACCAGAGCACAGACAACAAGACAGTGAGAGCGATTAGCTTAGTTTATGGAGTTAAATGGTTGTGTGTATTCTGGGTACAGACAGGGACACATGTGAATAGTATAAGACAAAACATTGGCTCCGATTCTACTTCTAAACAGTTGAAGCCCAGGGAATGAGAGAATGAGAAGACAAAAGGGGGTAAGAGGGAGGGAAGGAGCAAACCGTTTCTGTTGACACAGAAGTCACCACAGAACAAGGTCAGGGAGATAGCTACCAGGGACTAACACACTGAATGTTAAACAACATACTGAAACAACAATTCACACATTTAGGCTATGCAGGACGCAAATGCCAAAGTGGCTTTAATGTGATCTATGGCACTGATGTGGAGTGGTGTGAGAGTCTATCTATCTATCTATCTATCTATCTATCTATCTATCTATCTATCTATCTATCTATCTATCTATCTACAGTGCATTCGGAAAGTTACAGCCTTATTATAAAATTAATTAAATTGTTTGTTTTTCTCATCAATCTACACAAAATTACAAAGCAAAAACAGGTTTTGAGAAATGTTTGCAAATGTTTTAAAATATAATAAACTGCAATATCATATTTACGTAAGTTATCAGACCCTTTACTCAGTACCTTGTTGAAGCACCTTTGGCAGTGATCACACCCTCTAGTCTTATTGGGTATGACGCTACAAGCTTGGCACACGAGTATTTTGAAAGTTTCTCTCATTCTTCACTGCAGATCCTCTCAAGCTCTGTCAGGTTGGATGGGGAGAATCAATGCACAGCTATTTTCAGGTCTCTCCAGAGATGTTCGATCGGGTTCAAGTCCATGCTCTAGCTGGGCCACTCAAGGACATTCAGAGACCTGTCCCGAAGCCACTCCTGTGTTGTCTTGGCTGTGTGCTTAGGGTCGTTGTCCTGTTGGAAGGTGAAACTTCGCCCCCAATTAGAGGTCCTGAGCTCTCTGGATTTCATCAAGGATCTCTCTGTACTTTACTCCGTTCATCTTTCCCTCTATACTGACTAGTCACCGAGTCCCTGCCACTGAAAAACATGCTTCACATGCTTCACCGTAGGGATGGTGCAAGGTTTCCACGAGACGTGATGATTGGCATTCAGGACAAAGATTTCAATCTTGGTTTTCATCAGACCAGATAATATTGTTTCCAAGAGGGCTGTCATGTGCCTTTTACTGAGGAGTGGCTTACGTCTGGCCACTCTACCATAAAGGCCTGATTGGTGGAGTGCTGCAGAGATGGTTGTCCTTCTGGAAGGTTCTCTCATCTCCACAGAGGAATTCTGAAGCTCTGTCAGAGTTAACATCGGGTTCTTGGTCACCTCCCTGATCAAGGCCCTCCACCCCTGATTGCTCAGTTTGGCTGGGCGGCCAGCTCTATGAAGAGTCTTGGTGGTTCCAAACTTCTTCCATTTAAGAATGATGGAGTCCACAGTCTTCTTGGGAACCTTCAATGCTGCAGAAATATGTTGGTACCCTTCCCCAGATCTGTGCCTCGACATAATCCTGTCTCGGAGCTATACAGACAATTTCTACGACCTCACGGCTTGGTTTTTGTGCTGACATGTACTGTCAACTGTGGGACCTTATATAGACAGGTATGTGCCTTTCCAAATCATGTCCAATCAATTGAATTTACCACAGGTGGACTCCAATCATCATCTCAAGGATGATCAATGGAAACAGAACGCACCTGAGAAAAATTTAGAGCCTCATAGCAAAGGGGCAGAATAAATAAGGTATCTCTCTTTTTATTTTTAATCCATTTGGAAAAATGTCTAAATTTGTTTTCACTTTGTCATTATGGGGTATTGTGTGTAGATTGCTGAGGATTTTATTTATTTAATCAATTTTAGAATTTGTCTGTAACATTACAAAATGTGGAAAAAGTAGATTAAATAAATAAAATCCTCAGCAATCGACACAATACCCCATAATGGCAAAGCGAATGTATTAAATGTATGATGGCAAAGCAAATGTATTAAAAGCTTAAAAGACAAATACGTTCAAAATCTGTCTATCTGTCTGCCCACCTACCCACCCAGCCAGCAGACAATATGGTCAAACATATCCAGGTCAAAATGTGATAGCTGTCTTTTAGCAAACTGCACCAATGTTCAAATCACTACTCAAGTACAACATTTCTATGGAGACAATTAGTTTTGATTTGTCCGACAAACAATATTGTCATATGATCCTAAATCATTATACTAACGTATAACAACTCCATTACTACTGTCGTATAAGAATACCATTACTACTAGCATATAAGAACTCCATTAACACTGTCGTATAAGAACTCCATTACTATTGGCGTACAATAACCCCAATACTATTGGCCTACAATAACTCCATTACTACTGGAGTATATGAACTCAATTACTACTAGCATATAAGAACTCCATTAACACTGTCGTATAAGAACTCCATTACTACTGGCGTACAATAACCCCAATACTACTGGCCTATAAGAACTCCATTACTACTGGCGTAGAAGAACTCAATTACTACTGGCATATAAGATCTCCATTACTACTGGCGTAGAAGAACTCAATTACTACTGGCATATAAGATCTCCATTACTACTAGTGTATAAGAACTTCACTACTACTGGCGTATACGAACTCCATTATACTGGCATAAAATAACTCCATTACTACTGGTGTATAAGAACTCCATCATACTGGCCTATAAGAACTCCATTACTCCTGGCCTATAAGAACTCCATTACTCCTGGCGTAGAAGAACTCAATTATTACTGGCGTATAAGAACTCCATTATACTGGTGTATAAGAACTCCATTACTACTGGCATATAAGATCTCCATTACTACTGGTGTATAAGAACTCCATTACTACTGGCATATAAGATCTCCATTACTACTGGTGTATAAGAACTTCACTACTCCTGGCGTAGAAGAACTCAATTATTACTGGTGTCACGCCCTGGTCGAGGTATTTTGTGTTTATCTTCATTTATTTGGTCAGGCCAGGGTGTGGCATGGGTTTTTGTATGTGGTGTGTTTTGTCCTGGTGTTTTGTTAGGTATTGGGTTTGTGGTTTAGTGGGGTTCTCTAGCAAAGTCTATGGCTGTCTGAATTGGTTCTCAATCAGAGGCAGGTGATTATCGTTGTCTCTGATTGGGAGCCATATTTAGTCAGCCATATTCTTTGAGTGTTTCGTGGGTGATTGTTCATGTCACTGTGTTCGTTTGCACAAGATAGGCTGTTTCGGTTTTCACGTTATGTGTTTTTGTCTTCATTAAAGATGTATCGAACAAACTACGCTGCATTTTGGTCCGCTCCTCTATCAACAGACGAACGCCGTTACAACTGGCATATAAGATCTTTATTACTACTGGTGTATAAGAACTTCACTACTACTGGCGTATACGAACTCCATTATACCGGCATAAAATAACTCCATTACTACTGGTGTATAAGAACTCCATCATACTGGTGTCTAAGAACTCCATTACTACTGATGTATATGAACTCAATTACTACTGTTGTATAATAACTCCATTTCTACTGGCCTATAAGAACTCCATTACTAATGTCGAATCAGAACTCCATTACTACTGGCATTTAACAACTCCATTACTACTGGCGTATAACAACTCCATTACTACTGGAGATTACAAACTCCATTACTGGTGTATAAGAACTTCACTACTACTGGCGTATAAGAACTTCATTAAACTGGTGTATAAGAACTTCATTTCTACTGGCGTATACAAACTCTATTACTACTGACGTGGAAGATCTCCATTACTCCTGGCGTAAAATAACTCCATTACCCCTGGCGTATAGTAACTCCATTACTACTGGCCTATCAGAACACCATTATAATGGCGTATAAGAAGTCCATTACTACTGCCGTCTATCGACTCCATTACTACTGGCTTATACGGACTCCATTACTACTGACCTATAAGAACTCCATTACTACTGGTGTATAAGAACTCCTTTACTACTAGCATTTAAGAACTCCTTTACTACTGGCGCATAATAACTCCATTACTACTGATGTATAAGAACTCCATTTCTACTGGCGTATACAAACTCCATTACTAGTGGAGTATACAAACTCCATTACTACCGGCGTATAAGAACTCCATTACTACTAGCCTATAATATCTGAATTATTACTGGTGTATAAGAACTTTATTACTACTGGCCTATAAGAACTCCATTACTACTGGCCTATAAGTACTCAATTATTACTGGTGTATAAGAACTCCATTACTACTTGCGTATAAGAACTCCATTGTTACTGGCCTAAAATAACTCCATTGCTACTGGCCTATAAGAAGCCCATTACTACTGGCCAATAATAACTCCATTACTACTGGCCTATAATAACTCCATTACTACTTGCCTATAATAACTCCATTACTACTGGCCTATAATAACTCCATTACTACTGGCCTATAATAACTCCATTACTACTGGCCTATTAGAACTGCATTACTACTGGCATATAATAACTCCATTATACTGGTGTATAATAACTCCATTACTACTGGCCTATAAGAACTACATTACTACTGGCATATAATAACTCCATTATACTGGTGTATAATAACTCCATATAATCTTGTAGCATTCAATACATTATGGTGAGAATCAGTAATATGTAGCTCTCCTCTATTTCATGTACTGTCTATGCTACAAATATCTACAGATTAAACATGAAGGATGAGGAAAATAACATGAGAGATAGAGAAGAGCCATTGGTCTCTCCCCTAAACACAGCAAGACTTACCCATGTGATTCCGTCAGTACCAAATTAGTATACAGGAATAGAGGTCATCGATAGACACCTTTTCCAACAATCAATGGAAAACTGAGCTAAAATATCGTAATTAAAAGCACATTAGAAAATATTAAGCACATCCAAAATGACTATGTGTTTTTACTTCTAAGCAATAACTCATAAAACATAGTAAAAGGAAAAACACAGCACCAACACACACATTTGTCAGTACGGTAAGCAAAATAAGTTCAGCGTCCAGTATAGCCATTTTCTGATGGCAACGTGACATCACAGCTGTAAAGTAAACGCTTACCTCAAATCTTATACATTAAAAGTAGGACTCAACTTTTGTCCTCTTATTACCTCAAATCAGTGATTCACATTTGCAGTCAGTGAGTACCAAGCACAACCAGACAGAATATGACTATTGATGAACTGAAACACTGACCAGACGGACACAGACAGAGAGAGGCGCAGCAGTGGCAGTAGACTCACCATATTGTCGGAGGCTCTGATCCTTCCACTTCCAAGTAGTCATATTTTTCCTCCGTCTGGAAGTCTGTAAAAATGATGGAGATGGTGTCTCCAGGATCAGCAAGTATGGTCCACGTACAGTCCGCACTATTGTAATATTCACTCGGGAAATTGGGACTTGAAATGATGCCACTTGAACCCCTCAGAGTATCACCACATGTGTCCTCAGCTGTCAATCAAACGGAAAGACTTCTGTTAGGAATCGGGCTTAACTCCACATGTAAGTAGTATACAGCAGAAAATAACAGCTGAACCTTTTTTTGGGGTTTAGTTTTTGTATTTTTCTTTGACTGACGCAAAGTCATATGTATGTTTCTTTGTATATATTTAAATCTATATACAACCATTTTACCACATACAGTATGGATTTTTTTATACAGCCAATTTTCAAAATCATGAATTAAATTCATTAAATTGTGGCAGCTTTTGTATGCCACATATAATATCTTACAATATATAGTGGTCTCTCTTTCTCTCTCTCTCTCTCTCTCTCTCACCTTTGTCATGACTATTAATTGGCTCCAACTATTCAAGGGTTCTTGGAATCAAAAGGTCCCAGCTGAATTTCCCAGCAGACTTGTTCTCCTTTTTAATCAAGGACTTCTACTTAAAATTTTGAATGAAAGTTTAGATTTAGAAGCGGAACCAGATTTGTTTGTTTTTCTTGTTGTTTTGTAAATGTTTGGATAGATAATGTACAGATAAAGACACATGGACGGGTCAGACATTATAAATTATATACATATCATTTATACAGAAAGGCAAACATATAAGGCACATATAGATCCACGTATACATGCATG
>NC_092164.1:61931287-62016287 GCF_045791955.1 Oncorhynchus clarkii lewisi
AGGGATTACAGCCTCGAGTCTTCTTGGGTATTTGGGGAGTTTCTCTCACTCTTCTCTGCAGCTCCTCTCAAGCTCTGTCAGGTTGGATGGGGAGAATCAATGCACAGCTATTTTCAGGTCTCTCCAGAGATGTTGGATCGTGTTCAAGTCCGGGCTCTGGCTGGGCCACTCAAGGACATTCAGAGCCTTGTCCCGAAGCCATTCCTGCGTTGTCTTAGCTGTGTGCTTAGGGTCATTTTCCTGTTGGAAGGTGAACCTTCACGCCCAGTCTGAGGTCCTGAGCGCTCTGGAGCAGGTCTTCATCAATAAGATTAGAGAAAATATATATATATATTTTTTTATATGTCTCTGCAATAACAAATTCCCTTTGGAAAACATTCTTGTCAGTCATTTTTAAATCAATTCTGCATTGCCCTGCTCATTTTACTGCCCACCTTCAACGAAGAGCAGAGCCAGAACACCAACCTCAGCCTTTCATTTCAACCTGAATCATAATAATGAAAAACATATAGGACTCAGTCAGAAAAGAAATCCACCGTGCACCACAATATGTGCTGCACTGCAGGAGATAGCACCCACAATAAATACCCCTAACACTGGTTAACATGGACCAGGGCTTTCAGTTTCCAGTTTCCACCTACTGAGGTCTATCGAAGACACATTTTCATTGGCCTGCTTTAAACTCCCAACATGCAAAGCTGTGACAGACTGTTTATTGGATGACAGCCTTTTTAAACAGAAAGTGTTTGTTGGAGATATGAGTGTCAGTGCCCTGGGACGACCTGTCAGCCTTTTCAAAGACAGACCACTCAGCAGACAGTGTATCACTCCACTACGGGCCTGTAGTCAAATAGGCCCTAGGAAGCAGCATAGCCATTCTCCTGAAGTTAGTCTCCACTTGAAGACAATCTCTGTTGGTAAACTTCCAGTAGCTAACTAAGCTAGCAGGGGAATGATCTTCTACACTGCAACATTGCCAAAGCAACGGCCCCATCATACGAAACAAAGGAAAACAAAGGCTGAATGAATCGTTTCAGTAAGCAATGAGCCATCAACTCACAGTGTCTAAATCATTAGAGTTCATGACTTCTGTAAGCAGGGGTTCCCTAAATGTAATGAGGGAATGAATGTACACTCTCATGTCCCTCTAGAGAGCAAGAGAAAGAGAGTGAGATGGAGAGAGAGAGAGGGAGACAGAGAGAGAGAGAGGGAGACATAAAGAGAGAGAGAGAGAGAGACAGAGGGAGAGAAAGGGAGAGTCCCTCTAGAGAGCAAGAGAAAGAGAGTGAGATGGAGAGAGAGAGAGGGAGACAGAGAGAGAGAGGGAGACATATAGAAAGAGAGAGAGAGAGAGAGAGATGTGGTATTCTATGATGGGGTACCATGAGAGGCGAGTCATTTCCCTTCAGCAGGCAGTAGGCATCCCAGAGACCCCCAGCATAGCCCTGATCTCTTCCTTCAACAGACAGTAGGCATCCCAGAGACCCCAACACCCAAGCCTAACCTGCTCTACTTTACACTCTAAACCAGATCTGCCTGTCTGTCTGTCTGTCAGCTCTACGGAAAGACAGACAGACAGCCTCAACAGGCTGAATACCTCATTTAGGCCAAAAGGGACTGTGGCTCAAAGAAAATAGCAATATAAATAGAATGTGATGGGTTTGGTATCAAGTTTCAAATGTTTGAGTATTGATCACCATCCACAGAGCCCCCCCCCCCCATGTGGGTTACAAAGACCTGTTCAATAATTCATGGTATTAATATCGGTTGCCATGGATTCTCTGTTCTATTTAGATGTAGTCATCTCCCTTGCTCACACATTGCTCAATCCTAGATATAATGTAGGACGTCTAGATGGAAAGAGCCGTCTTTCTCCCCACTGGCCATGAGAATCCTACTAGCAGAATTCATTTAGAAACATTAGACTGTTCTCCCTGACCCTTTTAGACCGCTCTGATCACTCATGCAAAAGACAATAACCAGTGATTTTCCACATAAACAATGTGTTTGTTGTAATGTTAATGTGCTTCTCTGTCTGTTATGCCTCGAAGGGGACAAAACATTATAGATAGTCCATACTCGGTGCTGTGTTACTCCAGACATGTTCCACTGTAAACATGGTAGCCGGGGGAATCGCACTGTTCTGTAAACCAGACCACTCGTCTTATTCGTCGTCTTCTTCTTCTTCCGCCTGCCACTAACAACAATCTCAATCTTTCCTTCCTTCCACTGCTGGGTCCTGCTGGTGGTGTTTACCGGTGGCGTAGTTGTTTATCTTTTATTTTTGCATTCATTCGACCCATCGACTAGTCTCCGCACATTCATTCAAGGAGCCATCACATCAGAGACTGGCTTGCTGGATGTGCGATTGATGGAAATAGCATGTAATCCATACCATGTGACATGCGAGAGAGGCTTCCCATGGAACATGGTGATTAAGCCACATTGAGTGAGCAGCACTGGGAGGCTAGTGGGGTGAGCAGGGGATGCTTGGCTGGTGAGAGGGGGGCAGGGGTAGGGGTTTAATCCAGTCTTCTAAGAGATTGGGAAGATCAAAATGGGGGGAGATGACTGGGAAAACCCCAGGAATTATGGGCTCTGGGGGGCTGAAAACGGGAGAAGAGGGGAGTCGAGGGGCTGGCACCTGATACCCTAAGACATCAGACAGGATGGGGCCATGGACTTATGATGCTTATGCCAAATCCTGACTCTGCCATCAGCATAGCAAAACAGGAAGCGGAACATCCCTGGAGAGGGTTGAAAATAGTTGTGCAGCGATGCTGCCCATCCAACAGAGCTTGGGAGGATCTGCAGAATAGAATAGGAGAAACTCCCCAAAAACAGGTGTGCCAAGCTCAGAGCGTCATACCCAAGAACACTCAATGCTGTAATCGCTGCCAAGGGTGCTTCACCAAAGTACTGATTGAAGGGTCTGAATAGTTATGTAAATGTTATATTTCAGGTTTTTATTTTTAATAAATAAAACATTTCTAAACACCTGTTTTTGCTTTGTCATGATAGGTTCTTGTGTGTAGATTGATGAGGATAATTATTATTTTATTTAAATACATTTTAGAATAAGGCTGTAACATAACAAACATTGGAAGAAGTCAAGTCTGAATACTTTCCTAACATAATTCACACCTGAACAGATGAGACATAACCATAAACAAATCAGCAGGTGAAACGATAACAAAGCATTGCCCAGCACCTGTTTTGGTTAAAAGCTGAGGGCTAGGGTTGTAAACACTCTCAAAATCATAGATAGAGCTATGGATGCAAGGACTGACCATCCCTGAGATCAAAATGATACAGTTTTAACCAAAATTATAGTTGCATATATATAAACAATGTAAATGTAAAGAATAAATATTTATACAACGGGTGGGTCTAATCCTGACTGCTGATTGGTTAAAAACGCATTCCACTGGCTACATCTATGACATTAAAATGCCTATATATATATATATATATATATATATATATATATATATATATATATATATATATATATATATATATTATAGTGTTTGTTTACATTTACTTTGTTTAAAACATTGGAGTAAAAAACAAGCTTATATTTTGGTTTCTGATTCGGGTACGACATTTGAACTAAGCTCACGAGGCATTTTTAAGTTAGATTCTTCAAGAATCAATGGGTACATTTAATTAATTCAGAAGTCCAAAAATGAATGAAGCAACTGCAGATTGCTCCTTTATACAACAGAGAGGGAGCATTATGACTGGGACCATCGGGGGGACATTGTGTGTTAAACCAAACAGGAATTGTATTATCTATTAACAGTCAATTAAACAGTTGAAGAAAATGCCTTAACCTGGTGAGAATTAATGATAGAAACCAACAAGATGGGAGGTAATATGTTGAGGCAGGCACCTGTGTTTTGGGTGGATGCTCTTGGAATCCATGGACCGTTTCAGAAGTTGGTGTCTCCAGCTAGGCTGCTGTTGTTTTTCTCTCTCAGGAGGTGGGAAAATGTCAGCCTAGCCCTCCCTGACAACTTGAACAAATGCTTGAATGCAAACACATTTGTGATGCTCCACAGCTCCACAGAGAAACAAGCCCATTTCAACTTTCTGATCTCTTCCACTCTGAGTACCTTGTGGTTTTGGCAGGTCAATAATTAGGATTAAAAAGACGAGTCTGAAACTAATTCAGGGGAGTTCCAGAGAGAAGGTCGAAGTGTCATCACTCAAACAGTGACAGAGCGAATGCAATCATGCCCCAGTCTAGTTCTGATAGATTAATAAAGTGTTTGTTTCTGTGTGTGTGTGTGTGTGTGTGTGTGTGTGTGTGTGTGTGTGTGTGTGTGTGTGTGTGTATTGTGTGTGTGTGTGTGTGTGTGTGTGTGTGTGTGTGTGTGTGTGTGTGTGTGTGTGTGTGTGTGTGTGTGTGTGTGTGTGTGTGTGTGTGAAAATACCTTACATAATTGCTGCCTCACGTGAGTAGGTGCATCTCGGCAACCTTTTGATAACAGAGTTTATTCACCCTGGAATGACATCCCGTCACCTCTTCTCCCAGTCAGTGTTGTCATACGGAGAACTCTGGCCTCCAGAAGGCCACAGACCCAGAGCATACAGCCATGGCCAGAGAGTTCCGTCCAGTAAGGAGCTTCAGTGTGAAATGAACTGCAATGTTCCACAGGAGTGGACACAGGGAATGTCCACTCTCGTCAGTGTCTCAGTGATGCAGGGAGCCATGTACGACAGTGATATAAATACAGGGACAGCTATTCCAGGCCAAATCATCTGTTCCCTAGCTGTTCAATTCATCACAGGTCTGCTTGGGGACATCTGCCATAAATGTTTCATGTCAAAACAGAGCTGAGTCAGGCCACAGTGACTGTAGCGAGTGTACCAAGCCTTGGTTCTGAGGTCCCTTATGAGGGCACAAGTAAAACCACAGCTACTGTGGTTGGAACCTTGTAAAACACAACTGGATTGATGCAGTGACAAATAAAGTTGTACAGGGAATTCTTCAGAGCCTTCAACACCCGGTTGAACGATTTTACTAGACTACAAAGTGTATGAGAAAGGAAGAGCATTGATGCGTCTTGAGAGGCTTATAGGCAGGTAGCCTACTGGTTAGAGCATTGGGCCAGTAACCGAAAGGTTGCTGGATTGAATCACCGAGCTGACAAGGTACTATGTCGTTCTGCCCTTGAACAAAACAGCTAACAAAGCACTGTTCACCGGTAGGCCGTCATTGTAAATAAGAATTTCTTCTTAACTGGCTTGCCTAGTTAAATAAAGGTAAAACAATAAACTAAAAAAATTGTTCTGGATAATAGAGTCTGGGATGAAAAAAAGAGCTCAAACCACAACCCACCCCTAGTAATACGGACAAATCTTGGCAAGAATGAAGGCCACATTTATTTCTTATTGGGATGATGTTAACACTGCTTCATGGGCGGTAAAGTCTGTTCAGAGATGCTATCACAACATTCTGGCTTGTGAAGGCTGAGTAATCGGTCTTCAGTCAGAAGACAGGAGACAACATGGCTCAGCTGTTGAGGCGGGGCAACCCTGTTGCCACCGCCGTCACCCGGTGCCCGCTGCATACCATTATCTACTCCCCTTAATGAGATAATCAGTGCTAAAATAAATGCTGCAATCACAGGAACCACGACCCCTCCACTGATAATCAACACCGCAATCCATATCAAATTATAATCACGCAATCAATTAGGAGAACTGTCCCTCTGTGGTGTAAATGCCTTGAATAGATCAACCCTATTACTTCAATGTATTATTTGGCACCGAGGGGACCCAAGCACAGTGCGACAGCGAGCAAAGCACAGCGGAGAGTGTCACATTAGTTTGTTGATCGCAGCCAAAAAGACATGTCATTCAGCGAGGCGTGTCGCCTCTTCCTCTAGGCTCTTATTCATTTTCTGTTATAATTTTCTGTACTTAATCTGTGCTGAGTTAACCATCCACTGTAATTAGCACATGGGGACTTCAATCCTCTCTCTAGGCCTGGGGGGAGTTGTTTATTTACTTCAACACAACCTTTACCTAAAGGTCACAGTTTGGTCCACTTATCTACTTACTCACTCATATCAACTCATATTCTGTTCATCACAGTTAGCAACATAGCAGCCCTCATATCAACTCATATCATGGTCATCACAATTAGCAACATAGCAGCACTCATATCAACTCATGCTGAGTTACTGAAGCAGAGGGAGCTTAGTACCAACTCGCTCAAAAACAACCAGTACTTAGCCCTAGCCTGGTTCCAGATGTCTATGTGTTGTCCTGCCACCTCCTAAGCTCCTGGTATAACACAAACCATAGGAGTCGGCAAGACAGCACAAACAGACCTGCTATAAGTTCCCCACAGCCGCACTAAATAATGACAATGGAGTGGGCCAAGGATGTATCCTAACCATTAATCTAATCCCTTCCACATCATCTCTTCATTAGCTCACCTAGTTACGGGGCTGCAACTCTGACCGATAGACAGAGGCCTGATCCATTCTAACCTCAAGTAATTACACCACATGCAGCAGAAAGTCCTGAGCACATCATGGACAGTGTTAGATAACCCCATTCAGAGGCCCGATGAGGAATCTATCTGCTTTAGTGGACGAGATGAAGAGATGCATTATATGACGCAACAGCTAAGCTCCGACACTGAGCATGAGGTTCATATGAGGTAAAAACATTTGCATGGATTTTGTGTTAATTTGCTGTAGATGGGCTGCCGCAAAGGAGTCTGCTTTCATTGCCACTGAGCGTACGGTCGTTCAGAGGGAAGGTCCATCTTCAGAAAGCATTGGCACACTCTCGATTACATATCAGTATGCAAATGAGATGGATCATCCCCTCTATATCATGCAGTAAAATCCCTTTCTCGGTTCAGTGGCCGTCAAAGCATTTATCATAATGTATTAAGATGTTCATTGGTACAGGGATAGAAGTGTCTTTTGTTTGAAATGGAAAATGAGCCATCATGCCTGTCAATGTATTTCATCATCACTGCAAGCAAGATAACTCCCTGTCTGTTAGCTGCTATTCATGGTAAACAATTTCATTCCAAAACTGAATTAAAACAATGCTAAATCATATAGATCAAATCATGTTTTGGAAATGTATTCTCTTTAAAGTTAAAATCGAACAAGACCCAGGCCAATGTGACAGTCTCCTGCAGTCAATAAAATGAACATGGTTACACAACAAGACAAGACATTCCTGTCCTTTACCATTGGACCACTGTGCATAGATGTAGTATCCTGGAAGGATCTGCAGAGGGATAGCAGCACATCGATCAAGTCGAGATGCCCTCATCTCTGACTGGGGGGGGGGGGGGGGGGTTATAATAACTTTGGCCTTTATACTACCAAGACCATAACTCACATTCTCATTTGTGATCCAAGCTCGCTCAGATGATACTGAGCACACATCGTCACATCTCCACGTGTTTCTCCAATGTCCATTAGCACGACCAGATAATGCTAAGCATGGTATGTGTTCATCTGTCATATAGGTGTAGGTGGAATAAGTGTCCAGTGAGGGATGTCCAGCCTTGGATTCATCTCCACTGCATGCACTGATGCTCATGTTTCAATCCTTAGGTCTTCATCAGGCAAACGCTGGTATAATACAATCCCCTGGGAGCGTGAGCAGCACTGTGCAGCATTTTCATTTCTGTTTTTCATCAATTCACCTACAACTCCAGCACCTGTTAGACGTAGCTGGATTGTGCCTATGTTCTTCAGCTTTTTGTCCTCTCCACCCCGCCACACTCCGACCCCCAGGGTTAATAAGGCTGTAGCAAGATGAGGTCAGCTATAATGTTATGAGGGAGTCATGCGGGATGGATGACACAAGGTGCTATCGAACCCTCTCAATCACAGTATGCAAATTACCAGGGAGGCACACACAAGAAGGCAGGCAACAGGGTAGGAGAGGAGAGGAGCGGAGAGGAGAGCGTAGGTGAGGAGAGGAGAGGAGAGGAGAGGAGAGGAGAGGGCAGGGCAGGGCAGAAGAGGGGAGGTGAGGGTAGGAGAGGGTAGGAGAGGAGAGCGTAGTTGAGGAGAGGGTAGGAGTGGAGAGGAGAGCGTAGGTGAGGAGAGGAGAGCATAGGTGAGGAGAGGAGAGCGTAGGTGAGGAGAGGAGAGCGTCGTTGAGGAGAGGAGAGCGTAGGTGAGGAGAGGAGAGCGTAGGTGAGGAGAGGAGAGCGTAGGTGAGGTGAGGAGAGCGTAGGTGAGGAGAGGAGAGCGTAGGTGAGGTGAGGAGAGGATAGGTGAGGAGAGCGTAGGTGAGGAGAGGGAGAGAGATAGTAGAAGCGTGGTAACTCAAGCAACACAGTTACACCACCATATCATATGGGTAGGTAGACTACACCATAATATCATATGGATAGGTAGACTACACCATCATATCATATGGGTAGGTAGACTACACCATCATATCATATGGGTAGGTAGACTACACCATAATATCATATGGATAGGTAGACTACACCATCATATCATATGAGTAGGTAGACTACACCATAATATCATATGGATAGGTAGACTACACCATCATATCATATGGATAGGTAGACTACACCATCATATCATATGGATAGGTAGACTACACCATCATATCATATGGATAGGTAGACTACACCATCATATCATATGGATAGGTAGACTACACCATCATATCATATGAGTAGGTAGACTACACCATCATATCATATGGATAGGTAGACTACACCATAATATCATATGGATAGGTAGACTACACCATCATATCATATGGATAGGTAGACTACACCATCATATCATATGGATAGGTAGACTACACCATCATATCATAAGGGTAGGTTGACTACACCATCATATCATATGGGTAGGTATACTACACCATCATATCATATGGATAGGTAGACTACACCATAATATCATATGGATAGGTAGACTACACCATCATATCATATGGGTAGGTATACTACACCATCATATCATATGGGTAGGTACTGAATTCCTACACTAAAACACAGAAAACATAACACAAGAAAAAATGATTTCTTAATGCATTTCCTGTATATTTTGATCCTGCATTCAAACACCTATTTTAATTAAACCGCTTATTTTGCCAGGTAAGTTGACTGAGAACACGTTCTCATTTACAGCAACGACCTGGGGAATAGTTACAGGGGAGAGGAGGAGAGATGAATGAGCCAATTGGATGTGAAAAACTAAGGAGAAAATTCCAGAGTCAAGCCAAGCTCTAAAACATTGGCATCTCCATCTGCTTTATAGGCCCGAGTCTCCCTCATTCCAACACAGTGAGCATTGTAAAGTCACCTTCATCCTTGTCGCCTCTACTGCAGTACAAATGATGTACTGTTTGTATTTGTACTGAATTTGATGAGGGATATTGGTATATGTGTGGGCCTTGTTATTGGATTGCACATATTCGAGCAGTAGCGGATTTAGATATCCGCGACATGGGCAGCATCTTGTCGGGGGCGGCATCTTGTCGGGGGCGGCATCTTGTCGGGGGCGGCACGGTGCACCCACATCAAAATATTTGGAATGGTGACATTTGCGCGATCGGTTTTTTATCACTCATTTGCATGTCACATCAATGATATCATGTCACCGTGTGAGACTGTGTGTCAATGAACCTTGTCGGATTGGGCTCCCTGATTCTAGTTTGTGAGCTAGGCAGGCTACTGCCTGTGAAGGTCTCCCACTCAGAAAATGGGGAGGGGGGCGGGGGTAGGTTGACCTCAGGCCTCCCCACTGGAAGCCCAAGGTAGGGGGAGCGGGGGAATCTATCAAATAGCGCACCTCTAACTTTGTACAGTACTAATACAATTAGTAAAATCAGTCACACTACGAAATGCTACCAAGTAAACCACAGTTCATTCATAATACTGTGAATATATAGTTTCACAGATATATTGTTGCATTTTTTTCTGGTTTGTGCAAAATTGTTAAGAATAATATACAAGCAGTCTGCACACCACCAAGGGGAATTGGTTTAGTTTTGGTTGACAGTGTTGGGGGATGGGTAATGTAGTCTTGACTCTTGGTTGACAGTGTTGGGGGATGGGTAATGTAGTCTTGACTCTTGGTTGACAGTGTTGGGGGATGGGTAATGTAGTCTTGACTCTTGGTTGACAGTGTTGGGGGATGGGTAATGTAGTCTTGACTCTTGGTTGACAGTGTTGGGGGATTGTTAATGTAGTCTTGACTCTTGGTTGACAGTGTTGGGGGATGGGTAATGTAGTCTTGACTCTTGGTTGACAGTGTTGGGGGATGGGCAATGTAGTCTTGACTCTTGGTTGACAGTGTTGGGGGATGGGTAATGTAGTCTTGACTCTTGGTTGACAGTGTTGGAGGATGAGTAATGTAGTCTTGACTCTTGGTTGACAGTGTTGGGGGATGGGTAATGTAGTCTTGACTCTTGGTTGACAGTGTTGGGGGATGGGTAATGTATTGATGCTCTAGTGCCAAATCAACACAAATGGATAAGATAAGGTCTAAGCCATCAGGTGCCCAGTTTAGGACAAAGAGGAAAGAAGAAGAGGAGAAATGGGCAAAGATAAAGGTACGCAGCTATGTCATCTCTTTATGAGTATAATATTATGCAGGTAATGAAATAGGCTAGTACAACACTTATGTTTGTTAGCCTATGTTGCTTGCTATGCTACTACTCAACTAGCTTACATAACATTGGATATAATTTCACACGGTTTTATCATGATAATGTGTGTAGCCTGCAGCAAAACGATTACAACCTAACTAGCACATTATTGATTTGGTTAACTTTCATTGAGGTGACATCATAAAAGGTTTTCTGTGATTCTATTGACTAGGTCCTGAGCTCAGGCAGGGGAATTTCCAAGGCTGTAGGTTAACTTCAAAGACGTCTATATAATGCTGATATTTTATATATTTTGTGATATATTGAGCCTTAAGGGGTGTCTTATGCCTAGAATTAACCAAGGAGGTTGTATGGTTCATTTGGTTCCTGTTCTGAAAGTTTGATAAATTGCGCATAATGACATGTATATTTAATTGTGCAACAGTGTATTTAGGGTGTCAGACCTATAAACTGTATTTCAATGTAAATTCAGGGGCACTTCTGAAATATTTTGGAGCACCCTCTGTCACTGTCTACCTCCTCAGCCACACAGGCCTCTTCAAAATAGATGTGAAGCCATCCACCTCAGCCAAACAGGTGTTTTCACGAATGTTGTCTGAGCCTGAGGATTTGCTTCCAATTCACCCCAGCAGGATTCTTCAGGTGTGTTTGTGCGCACGTGTGTGTGTGTGTGTGTGTGTGTGTGTGTGTGTGTGTGTGTGTGTGTGTGTGTGTGTGTGTGTGTGTGTGTGTGTGTGTGTGTGTGTGTGTGTGTGTGTGTGTGGGGGGGGGGGGGGGGGGGTGGGGGGGGGGTGTGTGTGGGGGTGTGTGTGGGTGTGTGGGTACACACATGTGTTTACGTGTGCATCCCTGCATAACATAAACAAAATCAATCATTTTACTTTTGCAAAGTTTTAAGTTTCCATATTGTAGGTAACAATGATGATTTTATTATTACTGGGTTTGTATGTGGGATGTTCCACCACTATAAATGCTGTGAATAACATGTGTAAACTAATGTCCATGTGTTCTCCATTAGAAATGCCTGTAGCAGCATCCCCACCAAATCCTGCTGCTGAGGATGAACCACTGTCTACAGACCCTGCTGTTGAGGATGAACCACTGTCTACAGACCCTGCTGCTGAGGATGAACCACTGTCTACAGACCCTGCTGTTGAGGATGAACCACTGTCTACAGACCCTGCTACTGAGGATGAACCACTGTCTACAGACCCTGCTGCTGAGGATGAACCACTGTCTACAGACCCTGCTGCTGAGGATGAACCACTGTCTACAGACCCTGCTGCTGAGGATGAACCACTGTCTACAGACCCTGCTGCTGAGGATGAACCACTGTCTACAGACCCTGCTGCTGAGGATGAACCACTGTCTACAGACCCTGCTGTTGAGGATGAACCACTGTCTACAGACCCTGCTACTGAGGATGAACCACTGTCTACAGACCCTGCTGCTGAGGATGAACCACTGTCTACAGACCCTGCTGCTGAGGATGAACCACTGTCTACAGACGCTGCTACTGAGGATGAACCACTGTCTACAGACCCTGCTGCTGAGGATAAACCACTGTCTTCAGACCCTGCTGCTGAGGATGAACCACTGTCTACAGACCCTGCTGCTGAGTTTGAACCACTGTCTACAGACCCTGCTGCTGAGGATGAACCACTGTCTACAGACCCTGCTGCTGAGGATGAACCACTGTCTACAGACTCTGCTGCTGAGGATGAACCACTGTCTACAGACCCTGCTGCTGAGGATGAACCACTGTCTACAGACCCTGCTGCTGAGGATGGACCACTGTCTACAGACCCTGCTGCTGAGGATGAACCACTGTCTACAGACCCTGCTGCTGAGGATGGACCACTGTCTACAGACCCTGCTGCTTAGGATGAACCACTGTCTACAGACCCTGCTGCTGAGGATGAACCGCTGTCTACAGAACCTGCTGCTGAGGATGAACCACTGTCTACAGACCCTGCTGCTGAGGTTGAACCGCTGTCTACAGACCCTGCTGCTGAGGATGAACCACTGTCTACAGACCCTGCTGCTGAGGATGAACCACTGTCTACAGACCCTGCTGCTGAGGATGGACCTCTGTCTACAGACAATGCTACTGAGGATGAACCACTGTCTACAGACCCTGCTGCTGAGGATGAACCACTGTCTACAGACGCTGCTAATGAGGATGAACCACTGTCTACAGACTCTGCTGCTGAGGTTGAACCGCTGTCTACAGACCCTGCTGCTGAGGATGAACCACTGTCTACAGACCCTGCTGCTGAGGATGAACCACTGTCTACAGACCCTGCTTCTGAGGTTGAACCACTGTCTACAGACCCTGCTGCTGAGGATGAACCACTGTCTACAGACCCTGCTGCTGAGGATGAACAACTGTCTACAGACCCTGCTGCTGAAGATGAACCACTGTCTACAGACCCTGCTGCTGAGGATGAACCACTGTCTTCAGACCCTGTCTACAGACCCTGCTGCTGAGGATGAACCACTGTCAACAGACCCTGTCTACAGACCCTGTCTACAGACCCTGCTGCTGAGGATGAACCACTGTCTACAGACTCTGCTGCTGAGGATGAACCACTGTCTACAGACCCTGCTGCTGAGGATGAACCACTGTCTAAAGACCCTGCTTCTGAGGATGAACCACTGTCTACAGACCCTGCTGCTGAGGTTGAACTGCTGTTTACAGACCCTGCTGCTGATGATGAACCACTGTCTACAGACCCTGCTGTTGAGGATGAACCACTGTCTATAGACCTTGCTGCTGAGGATGAACCACTGTCTACAAACCCTGCTGTTGAGGATGAACCACTGTCTACAGACCCTGCTGCTGAGGATGGACCACTGTCTACAAACCCTGCTGTTGAGGATGAACCACTGTCTACAGAGCCTGCTGACTAGTTTGCAGAGGACCGAGTGAGGTACCACCTAACTTAGGTTTCCCAAGGAATGAGAGTGATGGAAGAAGTTGCCTCCACCAGTATTTCAGGAAGACCTTGGTGAGTGGTGAAAAAATCCCTAGATGTTGGTTGGTGTATTCTGAAAGAAACAACAGCCTCTTCTGCTTCTGCTGTAAACTATTTTCTAATAATAAGAAAATTAATTGATCGAACCCAGGACTGACAGACTGGAAACATGCAAGTTCTTTGCTGACTTCACACGACAGCAGTCCAGAACACCAAAACTGCATGAAAACATGGAAAGAACTGGCAATGAGGGTCAAAAAATGGGAAACAATTGATAAGCATTAGATGGCACTTGTGGAGGCTGAGAGGATAAGATGGAGACAGGTGTTGACATGTCTGACTGCTATTGTGCAGTCTCTGGCAATTAGAAATCTGGCACTAAGGGGCCACACAGAAACACTGTACTCTCCATCAAATGGACATTTCCTCAACGAGGTTGAACTGATGGCACAGTTTGATCCAGTCATGAAAGAGAACCTTAACCGTGTCCAAAAGGGGACCTTGAGTCACACCACCAGCTACCTTGGCCACCAAATTCAGAATGAACTCATTGATTTGTTGAGCAGCAAGGTCATTTCAATAATGGTGAGTAACATCAACCTGGCAAAATTATTCTCTATCATTCTAGATTGCACCTCAGTTCAGCCACACTGAACAGTTGTCAGTTGTGATTAGAATTGTGTCACTGAAGGAGGAGCCCCACATAAAGGAACATTCTACTGGGTTCTTGGAGGCAGAGGAGTCCGCGGGCCAACATTTGGCATCCCTGATTCTCAAAAGATTAAAGGAGCTAAACATTCCTTTTGAGGACGGCAAGAGGACAGTCTTATGAAAATCGGGCCAACAGGCAGAAGCAAAGGTGTCCAAGCCAGACTCCTGGAAATGAATCCAAGAGCTCTATTTGTGCCCTGTGGGGCTCACACATTGAACCTGGTTGTGGCTGATGCTGCTGGAAGTTCTGCCGATGCTACAGGTTGCTTTGGCATCTTACACAAACTGTACACCTTGTTCTCAGCCTCCACACAGCGATCGGCAATCCTGAAAAAAACATGTGGACATCACTTTGAAGATGTGGACTGAGACAAGGTGGGAGAGTAAAGTTAAGAGTGTCGAGCCACTGATGTATCAGACAGCAGCGGTGAGAGAGGCACTGATTGAGGTGAGGGGTCAAACCAAAGATCATGTGATAAAGATTGAGGCCCAGTCCTTGTCAGAGGAGGTGGGATCACTGCTTCAGCATCTCTACGGTGGTGTGGCATGACATCTTGAGCCAGATCCAACATGTGAGCAAGCTGATGCAGTCTCCCAGTATGCATGTGTATGTTGCAGTCAGTCTTTTCAGAAAGACAGAGAGAGGTCTCAGCAACTACAGGGCAACAGGCTTTATGACTGTACAAACGTCAGCCAAGGATATATGCGAGGGTATGAATGTAGAGGCCGTTCTACAACAAAAAAGGCTGAGGTCCAGAAAGTGGCACTTTTCATACTAATCATTTGATGCGCCTTTGAGTGATGCCCTGGAGAAGCTGGAAGTGACATTTTTCAATGTTGATATTGCAACCTCAGCCCTCCAGGAAATATTTTCCACATTGGATAATGTGGGAGAGAAGTTTGGAGTGCTGTCAACCTTCCAAAGTCTCTCCAATGAGGAGCTGACAGAACAGTGTGAGGTCCTTAGTATGACACTGCACTATGAAGAACACTCAGACTTGGATGGCAGAGAGCTTGCACAGGAACTGAAGAACTTGCCTGACTTGCCATCGGAAACCATGACCCTGTTTGAGCTGCTGATATTTATACATGAAAGGGAGCTCTCAGAAATATATCCACATTTGGGGACTGCTCTCAAAATGTGTCTTTCTCTTCCAGTGACCGTAGCTGAAGCAGAGAGGCTTTTCAAAGCTGAAGCTCATCAAATCCTACCTGAGGTCTACCATGTCACAGGAATGCCTTAGTGGCCTTGCTGTCATCAGTATTAACCATGCAGTTGCTGGGCAGATTTCTTATGATGATGTAATTGATGACTTTGCATCAAGGAAGGCAAGAAAGGTCAGAGTTTAGATGGCAGTTGTGCAATTTAGTTTGTGCTTCTTGTTTGAAGTGCAGTAGTGTAATAATCAGGCTCTCTTCTTTATAAGTTTACTATTCTTTTTGTGTATTTGTGTGATATAGGATTTGTGCAATTTAGTTTTATTTGTGTTTTTTTGTTAGCAATAGGTAATAGTGCAATCATTTGATTCTCTATTTATTTATATTTACAGTGCCTTGCGAAAGTATTCGGCCCCCTTGAACTTTGCGACCTTTTGCCACATTTCAGGCTTCAAACATAAAGATATAAAACTGTATTTTTTTGTGAAGAATCAACAACAAGTGGGACACAATCATGAAGTGGAACGACATTTATTGGATATTTCAAACTTTTTTAACAAGTCAAAAACTTAAAAATTGGGCGTGCAAAATTATTCAGCCCCTTTACTTTCAGTGCAGCAAACTCTCTCCAGAAGTTCAGTGAGGATCTCTGAATGATCCAATGTTGACCTAAATGACTAATGATGATAAATACAATCCACCTGTGTGTAATCAAGTCTCCGTATAAATGCACCTGCGCTGTGATAGTCTCAGAGGTCCGTTAAAAGCGCAGAGAGCATCATGAAGAACAAGGAACACACCAGGCAGGTCCGAGATACTGTTGTGAAGAAGTTTAAAGCCGGATTTGGATACAAAAAGATTTCCCAAGCTTTAAACATCCCAAGGAGCACTGTGCAAGCGATAATATTGAAATGGAAGGAGTATCAGACCACTGCAAATCTACCAAGACCTGGCCGTCCCTCTAAACTTTCAGCTCATACAAGGAGAAGACTGATCAGAGATGCAGCCAAGAGGCCCATGATCACTCTGGATGAACTGCAGAGATCTACAGCTGAGGTGGGAGACTCTGTCCATAGGACAACAATCAGTCGTATATTGCACAAATCTGGCCTTTATGGAAGAGTGGCAAGAAGAAAGCCATTTCTTAAAGATATCCATAAAAAGTGTCGTTTAAAGTTTGCCACAAGCCACCTGGGAGACACACCAAACATGTGGAAGAAGGTGCTCTGTTCAGATGAAACCAAAATTGAACTTTTTGGCAACAATGCAAAACGTTATGTTTGGCGTAAAAGCAACACAGCTGAACACACCATCACCACTGTCAAACATGGTGGTGGCAGCATCATGGTTTGGGCCTGCTTTTCTTCAGCAGGGACAGGGAAGATGGTTAAAATTGATGGGAAGATGGATGGAGCCAAATACAGGACCATTCTGGAAGAAAACCTGATGTAGTCTGCAAAAGACCTGAGACTGGGACAGAGATTTGTCTTCCAACAAGACAATGATCCAAAACATAAAGCAAAATCTACAATGGAATGGTTCAAAAATAAACATATCCAGGTGTTAGAATGGCCAAGTCAAAGTCCAGACCTGAAACCAATCGAGAATCAGTGGAAAGAACTGAAAACTGCTGTTCACAAATGCTCTCCATCCAACCTCACTGAGCTCGAGCTGTTTTGCAAGGAGGAATGGGAAAAAATTTCAGTCTCTCGATGTGCAAAACTGATAGAGACATACCCCAAGCGACTTACAGCTGTAATCGCAGCAAAAGGTGGCGCTACAAAGTATTAACTTAAGGGGGCTGAATAATTTTGCACGCCCAATTTTTCAGTTTTTGATTTGTTAAAAAAGTTTGAAATATCCAATAAATGTCGTTCCACTTCATGATTGTGTCCCACTTGTTGTTGATTCTTCACAAAAAAATACAGTTTTATATCTTTATGTTTGAAGCCTGAAATGTGGCAAAAGGTCGCAAAGTTCAAGGGGGCCGAATACTTTCGCAAGGCACTGTATATACTACAATTTGTTTCTATTTGTCTTTGTTACTTCTTTTTTTTCTTTCTTTAAATTTATTTTTATTTTTTATATTTCTATAGTTTTAAATGTTATGAATATTTATTTGTGTTGTTCCAAATGTATGAATAAAATGTACAGTGCAGAATCGTGTTTGTTTTTTTGGCGGGGGGTGGGGGGAGGGGTTCGCCCAGGGAGCCATAAATGTTTGAACAGGAACTGACTCCTTGATGAAATGCCACCTAATGGAATAAACACAATATAAATAAAGAACCTTATCAAGTATGACTCGTTATCTTTCTCAGAGCGTATTTTCTCCCAGCGGAGAAAGGTAACAATGAGGAAACATGTTTTCCTTGAAAGCAAATCCATTACTACTAGATCTGTTGTTTGAGGACACTGCTGTCATGCTCTTACTGGTATTAACATGCCTCCTCTCCTCTCCTCTCCTACCCTCTCCTCTCCTACCCTCTTCTCTCCTCTAATACCCTCTCCTCTCCTACCCTCTCCTCTCCTCTAATACCCTCTCCTGTCCAACCCCCTCCTCTTCTCTCCAACCCTCTCCTCTCCTACCCTCTTCTCTCCTCTAATACCCTCTCCTCTCCTACCCTCTCCTCTCCTCTAATACCCTCTCCTGTCCAACCCTCTCCTCTTCTCTCCAACCCTCTCCTCTCCTACCCTCTCCTATCCTCTCCTTTCTTACCCTCTCCTTTCCTACCCTCTCCTCTTCTACCCTCTCCTCTCCTACCCTCTTCTCTCCTCTAATACCCTCTCCTCTCCTACCCTCTCCTATCCTCTCCTTTCCTCTCCTCACTATCTGTATTTAGATTTTTTTCCTCCATTTGGTCAGCCTCAGAGAGTTCATCTTGGAAACACGATCAAAGGCAAAGTCCTATAGTCTGCCAATTTCACAGGCGCTCCTGCACACACAGGTAATTAGCAATACGTTCACAGGTATAATCAGCTCTACTTAACTTACTGTGAGATAGCCAGACGCTCCCAGGGGAAGCACAGGGGTATAATTGAGATCCAACTTCCTTTTTACAATTTTTCTGTCATGATGCTGAAATGGAAATGACAGTGGAAGTGGGAGACAGGTAGACAGTAATGATTGTATCCTCAACACAAGAGCAAATTAAGTGAGGGAGAATGTAAATCGCTCTGAATTAGAGTCTGCTAAATGACTAAAATGCAAGTACAGAAAAACAGTGGAGCTCTAATGTGATTAAATCCTCAGGGAGGTAAACCTTAAGTAGCCCCCGATGCTGTCGTTCTGGTGTTTCAATATAAACATGAACAAACACACACACACACACACACACACACACACACACACACACACACACACACACACACACACACACACACACAGTACAGTTCCAACAGTACAGTGTAACTGAGTCCTAATGATGTGTCCCAATTCTTTCATCTTGCCAGGCTTTCTCAGTACAGATTACCCCCCCCCCCCCCCCCACACACCCTCTGTCATAAATAAACATAATAACTTCTCTCCTCTCTACCTGTATTTTTGTTTCTTTCATCCATTTGGTCAGCTTCAGAGAGTTCGTCTTGAAACAGCGATCAAAGGCAAAGTCCTATAGTCTGATTTCACAGGCGCTCCTGCACACACAGGTAATTAGCAATACGTTCACAGGTATAATCAGCTCTACTTGACTTACTGAGAGATAACCAGACGCTCCCAGGGGAAGCACAGGGGTATAATTGAGAACCAACTTCCTTTTTACAACTTTTCTTTCATGGAACTGACAGTGGAAGTGGGAGGCAGGTAGACAGTAATGATTGCATCAGCATACAAAGTCAGCTAAATGGCAATATGGAACATAAATGCACCATGTCAAGAGGGGGAACTACAAGCCTAACACGTGGATCTGGAGAGTAAAGGGATGTCTTTATGGGTCAGGCAGGAGCAGTAGGCTCTGTGATAAGACTGACAGGCCGACATACCAAAAGGTCATTTTTTAGGGTTTGACCCAGGCACTAATAACATATATACATACTGTACTGACAGAATGTACTAACATACTGTACTGACATACTGTACTGACATACTGTACTAACATACTGTACTGACATACTGTACTAACATACTGTACTAACATTCATACATAATGTACTAACGTACTGTACTAACATACTGTATTAACATACTGTACTAACATAATGTACTGACAGAATGTACTAAAATAATGTATTAACATACTGTAATAACTTATTGTACTAACATACTGTAATGACATACTGTACTAACATACTGTACTAACATACATACATAATGTACTAACATACTGTACTAACATACATACATAATGTACTGACAGAATATACTAAAATAATGTATTAACATACTGTAATGACATACTGTACTAACATACTATACTAACATACATACATAATGTACTAACATACATACATAATGTACTAACATACTGTACTAACATACTGTATTAACATACTGTATTAACATACTGTACTAACAAAATGTACTAACATACTGTACTAACATACTGTACTAACATACTGTAATAACACATTGTATTAACATACTGTATTAACATAATGTACTAACATACTGTACTAACATACTGTAATAACACATTGTATTAACATACTGTATTAACAAACTGTACTAACATACTGTACTAACATAATGTATTAACATACTGCTTTAACATAATGTAATAACATATATACATACTGTATTGACAGAATGTACTAACTTAGTGTACTAACATACATAAATAATGTACTAACATACTGTACTAACATACTGTAATACCATACTGTAATAACATACTGTAATAATGTACTAACATACTGTACTAACATACTGTACTAACATATTGTACTAACATATTGTACTAACATACTGTAATAACATACTGTAATAACATAATGTAATAATAACATACATAATGTACTAACATACATAAATAATGTACTAACATACTGTAATAACATACTGTAATAACATAATGTAATAACATAATGTAATAACATAATGTACTAACATACTGTAATAACATAATGTACTAACATACTGTACTAACATACTGTAATACCATACTGTAATAACTTACTGTAATAACAGTATGTTTATACAGTATGTTTATACAGTATGTTAGTACAGTATGTTAGTACAGTATGTTAGTACAGTATGTATGTACAGTATGTTATTACAGTATGGTATTACAGTATGTTAGTACAGTATGTTAGTACAGTATGAAATTACAGTATGTTAGTACAGTGTGTTAGTACAGTATGTATGTACAGTATGTTATTACAGTATGTTATTACAGTATGTTAGTACAGTATGTTATTACAGTATGTTATTACAGTGTGTGTGTATGTATGTTATTACAGTATGTTAATACAATGTGTTACTACAGTATGTTAATACAATGTGTTATTACAGTATGTTAATACAATGTGTTATTACAGTATGTTATTACAGTATGTTAATGCAATGTGTTATTACAGTATGTTAATACAATACGTTAGTACAGTATGTATGTATGTTATTACAGTATGTTATTACAGTATGTATGTATGTTATTACAGCATGTTATTACAGTGTGTATGTACATTATGTTATTACATTATGTTATTACAGTATGTTATTACAGTATGTTATTACAGTATGTTATTACAGTATGTTAGTACAGTATGTTATTACAGTATGTTATTACAGTATGTTATTCCAGTGTGTTAGTACAGTATGGTCATTAAGTGATAATGCCCGAAAGCTGGTGATTGGAGGATATTGGCACGGGTGTTGTTATGACCGAGACAACGTCGACCTTGCCATATATGTATCCTCCAATCACCGGCTTCGAGGGCATTGTAACGTTTATACAACGGATTACCAATATATTCCAATAGTGATAAACATATTTTCATAAAAAACATTATTTTGATGAATTTATTCATACTATTTCATCTTTCCACGAGATATAGTCCCAACACAAATCTAAGGTTGCATTACAAGCTGGCTGGTCATTTGTTCTATCGGTTCGGATGCCAAAGAGGCAACCCAGTCGTTAAGCCCTTTTGTTCTGTATCTACACCCGCGACTCAGTCATTAAGTATTTTTGTTCTGTATCTACAGACGCGACTCAGTCATTAAGTCTTTTTGTTCTGTATCTACAGACGCGACTCAGTCATTAAGTCTTTTTGTTCTGTATCTACACCCGCGACTCAGTCATTAAGTCTTTTTGTTCTGTATCTACAGACGCGACTCAGTCATTAAGTCTTTTTGTTCTGTATCTACAGACGCGACTCAAGTCATTAAGTCTTTTTGTTCTGTATCTACAGACGCGACTCAGTCATTAAGTCTTTTTGTTCTGTATCTACAGACGCGACTCAGTCATTAAGTCTTTTTGTTCTGTATCTACAGACACGACTCAGTCGTTAAGTCTTTTTGTTCTGTATCTACAGACGCGACTCAGTCGTCTTTTTGATCTGTATCTACAGACACGACTCAGTGATTAAGTCTTTTTGTTCTGTATCTACAGACGCGACTCAGTGATTAAGTCTTTTTGTTCTGTATCTACAGACGCGACTCAAGTCATTAAGTCTTTTTGTTCTGTATCTACAGACGCGACTTAGTCATTAAGTCTTTTTGATCTGTATCTACAGACACGACTCAGTCATTAAGTCTTTTTGTTCTGTATCTACAGACGCGACTCAGTCATTAAGTCTTTTTGTTCTGTATCTACAGACGCGACTCAGTCATTAAGTCTTTTTGTTCTGTATCTACAGACACGACTCAGTGATTAAGTCTTTTTGTTCTGTATCTACAGACGCGACTCAGTCATTAAGTCTTTTTGTTCTGTATCTACAGACGCGACTCAGTGATTAAGTCTTTTTGTTCTGTATCTACAGACACGACTCAGTGATTAAGTCTTTTTGTTCTGTATCTACAGACGTGACATTCGTTCTAAATGTTCCATAGTATTTGCATTTGTTTAATTAAGCTGTTTTTCTAGTGACATTTATTTGGATACATCCATAACAATGAGCTAATGATGCACGATTTCCCCTGGCATAGAAAATGTGCTCTCTCCTCAGGACACCGTTGTTCAGAGGAGCTAGCCAACAACACAGCTAACACAATGACTTCAAAATGACGCTAGAAAGACTGCAAACTAGCTGCATTTCACTTCATTTGTATAATATCCATAAAAATGATGCCAGCTGATTCATGATTTCGACTGGCTAAGAAAAGCTGTCTGTCTGTCTGTCTGTCTGTCTGTCTGTCTGTCTGTCTGTCTGTCTGTCTGTCTGTCTCATCCAGACTCCCGACACGTTCATTACTATTGGACAGCAGGAGATTTAATTTGAAAATTGAAACAATGTTGCAAATGTCAGAGAGACAGACAGCAAGGTTTATACCCTTACAAATCTCTGATGTTGAAAATCATATGCTAATATGCTAATGTCTAGATGCTTTTTAAAGTGGAGATCAAGTTTATAAATTACCTGGCTGGACTGATGAGACAGTGGATAGGGCAGTCAGATAGAACTGAATAAATAGGCATTTTAACATCATAGATTTAGCTGGTGGTACCTTGTGGAATAGACACTGGCTGGAATGCGCTTTCAACCAATCGGCATTCAGGATTAGATTTACCCGTTGTATAGTACAGTATGTTAGCACAGTATGTTAGTACAGTATGTTAGTGTGTAGAGTATGTTTTGTGTCAATCAGTACATGGGAGAGACTTAGAGAATGTAAGAGAAAGAAAGACAGAGAGATAGAGAAAAGTGAGAGGGATAGAGGGAGAGAGATATAGAGGGAGAGAGGGATAGAGGGAGAGAAAGAGAGAAAAGTGAGTGAGAGAGAGAGAGAGAGACAGAGATAGAGGGAGAGAAAGAAAGAGAAAGAGAGAGGGAGGGGGGGTAAACATCTGTTAGCACTTTACAGTAGAACTCATCCAATTTGTTTCTCTTTCTATAAATCCATGTTGGGGGTTCATTGGCTCAAACACTGTCAACAGCCAATATGAGCAGGTTTAAACTTTACAGGAGAGGAAGTTACTGCAGCAGGGGGAAGTATACAGTGTAGCACAAGCGACAGTCACAAACAGAGTTTACTGTATAACCGGTGCAGTATACAAATATGCACCTCCTGGACCTATATTCATAAAGTCGCTTTAACTGATGATCTAGGATCAGGTCCCCTCTGTCCATGTAATCTTAATCATTATGATCTTAAAGGCTAAACTGATCCTAGATCATCACGCCTACTCTGAGATTATGAATACTGGCAGGAATCTAGGAATCCAGCTCCCCGGATGAAGTATATCTGAACAGTGGATCTCTAATGTGGTTAAATCCTCTGGGAGGTCACAACTTTAAGTAGCCACTGATGCTGTCATTTTGCTGTTTAAATATAAACATGAAGACACACACACACACACACACACACACACACACACACACACACACACACACACACACACACACACACACACACACACACAGTATAGTTCAAAAAGTACAGTGTTGCTGAGTCCTAATGATGTCCCCAATCCTTTCATCTCAGCAGGCTTTCTCAGCACAGATGACCCCCCCACCCTCTGTCATAAATAAACATAAAAACTACTATCTCTCTCTCTCTCTCTCTTTCTCTCTCTCTCTCTCTCTCTCTCTCTCTCTCTCTCTCTCTCTCTCTCTCTCTCTCTCGCTCTCTCCCTCCCCCCACTCTCTCTCCAACCCTCTCTCTACTTCTTCTCTCTCTCCCTGCCTTCTCTCCTCTCCTCTCTCTACCTCCCCGTGCCTAACTCCTCTCTCTCTCCCCTACCTTCTCTCCTCTCTCTCCATTCCCTTCCCTACCACCCCCCCGTCCCCCCCATGGCTGTCAGAATCCAACTCCCTCAGCTCCACCACCAGTGAGTTACATTGGATGTGTCCCAAATGGTAGTTTATTCCCTTCAATAGTGCACTACTTTTGACAAGAGCCCTATAATGCCTGAATAAAAGTAGTGAACTATAAAAGAAATGAGGATCCATTTGGGATGCAACCATACTGTAGAATCATCAACATATTTCCTCACTTGAAAGCAACATTTGTCATTAAGGGTGTGGATTCCTCTCCTTCTCTGGGAAGCCGTTAAGCTAAAGCTCTGACTGTTAATGACTACAATGCCTTTCAGAGCTGCCATTCTCACATATTATATTTCAGCTGCATATTTTTCCCTAATATATCACAATTTAAACTCACTAGTACCATGGAATTGGTGAAAGGTCATGATGACATGGTAACACTTGACAACAATACCTGTTTTATTCATTAGAGGTTAATACATGTCTTTCTTCGGAGGGAGATGTTTCAGGCAAACAAATCAAATCAAATTTTATTTGTCACATACACATGGTTAGCAGATGTTAATGAGAGTGTAGTGCTTCTAGTTCCGACAATGCAGTAATAACCAACGAGTAATCTAACCTAACAATTCCACAACTACTACCTTATACACACAAGTGTAAAGGGATAAAGAATATGTACATAAAGATATATGAATGAGTAATGGTACAGAGCGGCATAGGCAAGATGCTGTAGATGGTATCGAGTACAGTATATACATATGAGATGAGTAATGTAGGGTATGTAAACCTTATATTAAGTGGCATAGTTTAAAGTGGCTAGTGATACATGTATTACATAAAGATGGCAAGATGCAGTAGGTGGTATCGAGTACAGTATATACATATGAGATGAGTAATGTAGGGTATGTAAACCTTATATTAAGTGGCATAGTTTAAGTGGCTAGTGATACATTGTTTTACATGTATGGCAGCAGCCACTACCTCGCCTTCTGGATGATAGCGGGGTGAACAGGCAGTGGCTCGGGTGGTTGTTGTCCTTGATGATCTTTATGGCCTTCCTGTGACATCAGGTGTTGTAGGTGTCCTGGAGGGCAGGTAGTTTGCCCCCGGTGATGCGTTGTGCAGACCTCACTACCCTCTGCAGAGCCTTACGGTTGTGGGCGGAGCAGTTGCCGTACCAGGCGGTGATACAGCCCGACAGGATGCTCTCGATTGTGCATCTGTAAAAGTTTGTGAGTGCTTTTGGTGACAAGCCAAATTTCTTCAGCCTCCTGAGGTTGAAGAGGCGCAGCTGCACCTTCTTCACCACGCTGTCTGTGTGGGTGGACCAATTCAGTTTGTCCGTGATGTGTACGCCGAGGAACTTAAAACTCTCTACCCTCTCCACTACTGTCCCATCGATGTGGATAGGTGAGTGCTCCCTCTGCTGTTTCCTGAAGTCCACGATCATCTCCTTTGTTTTGTTGACGTTGAGTGTGAGGTTATTTTCCTGACACCAAACTCCGAGGGCCCTCACCGCCTCCCTGTGGGCCGTCTCGTCGTTGTTGGTAATCAAGCCTACCACTGTAGTGTTGTCTGCAAACTGGATGATTGAGTTGAAGGTGTGCATGGCCACACAGTCGTGGGTGAACAGGGAGTACAGGAGAGGGCTCAGAATGCACCCTTGTGGGGCCCCAGTGTTGAGGATCAGCGGGGTGGAGATGTTGTTACCTACCCTCACCACCTGGGAGCGGCCCGTCAGGAAGTCCAGTACCCAGTTGCACAGGGTGGGGTCGAGACCCAGGGTCTCGAGCTTGATGATGAGTTTGGAGGGTACTATGGTGTTAAATGCTGAGCTGAAGTCGATGAACAGCATTCTCACATAGGTATTCCTCTTGTCCAGATGGGTTAGGGCAGTGTGCAGTGTGGTTGCGATTGCGTCGTCTGTTGTCCTATTGGGGCGGTAAGCAAATTGGAGTGGGTCTAGGGTATCAGGTAGGGTGGAGGTGATATGGTCCTTGACTAGTCTCTCAAAGCACTTCATGATGACGGAAGTGAGTGCTACGGGGCGGTAGTCGTTTAGCTCAATTACCTTAGCTTTCTTGGGAACGGGAACAATGGTGGCCCTCTTGAAGCATGTGGGAACAGCAGACTGGGATAAGGATTGATTGAATATGTCCGTAAACACACCAGCCAGCTGGTCTGCGCATGCTCTGAGGACGCGGCTGGGAATGCCGTCTGGGCCTGTAGCCTTGCGAGGGTTAACACGTTTAAATGTTTTACTCACGTCGGCTACAGTGAAGGAGAGTCCGCAGGTTTTGGTAGCGGGCCGTGTCAGTGGCACGGTATTGTCCTCAAAGCGAGCAAAGAAGTTGTTTAGTCTGTCTGGGAGCAAGACATCCTGGTCCGCGATGGGGCTGGTTTTCTTTTTGTAATCCGTGATTGACTGTAGATCCTGCCACAAACCTCTTGTGTCTGAGCCGTTGAATTGCGACTCTACTTTGTTTCTTTACTGACGCTTAGCTTGTTTGATTGAGGGAGTGAGGGAGATGGTTCAGGCAAAAATGCAGGGGATTGAGGGAGATGGTTCAGGCAAACATGCAGGGGACTGAGGGAGATGCAGGGGACTGAGGGAGATGGTTCAGGCAAAAATGCAGGAGACTGAGGGAGATTGTTCAGGCAAACATGCAGGGGACTGAGGGAGATTGTTCAGGCAAAAATGCAGGGGACTGAGGGAGATGCAGGGGACTGAGGGAGATGGTTCAGGCAAACATGCAGGGGACTTAGGGAGATGGTTCAGGCAAACATGCAGGGGACTGAGGGAGATTGTTCAGGCAAAAATGCAGGGGACTGAGGGAGATGCAGGGAACTGAGGGAGATGGTTCAGGCAAAAATGCAGGTGACTGAGGGAGATGGTTCAGGCAAACATGTAGGTGACTGAGGGAGATGGTTCAGGCAAACATGCAGGGGACTGAGGGAGATGGTTCAGGCAAAAATGCAGGGGACTGAGGGAGATGCAGGGGACTGAGGGAGATGGTTCAGGCAAAAATGCAGGGGACTGAGGGAGATGGAGGGGACTGAGGGAGATGGTTCAGGCAAAAATGTAGGGGACTGAAGGAGATGGTTCAGGCAAACATGCAGGGGACTGAGGGAGATGGTTCAGGCAAACATGTAGGGGACTGAGGGAGATGGTTCAGGCAAACATGTAGGGGACTGAGGGAGATGGTTCAGGCAAACATGTAGGGGACTGAGGGAGATGGTTCAGGCAAACATGTAGGGGAATGAGGGAGATGCAGGGGACTGAGGGAGATGGTTCAGGCAAACATGCAGGATACTGAAGGAGATGGTTCAGGAAAAATGTAGGGGACTGAAGGAGATGGTTCAGGCAAACATGCAGGGGACTGAGGGAGATGTTTCAAGCAAACATGTAGGGGACTGAGGGAGATGGTTCAGGCAAACATGCAGGGGACTGAGGGAGATGGTTCAGGCAAACATGTAGGGGACTGAGGGAGATGGTTCAGGCAAACATGTAGGGGACTGAAGGAGATGGTTCAGGCAAACATGTAGGGGACTGAGGGAGATGGTTCAGGCAAACATGCAGGGGACTGAGGGAGATGGTTCAGGCAAAAATGCAGGGGACTGAGGGAGATGCACGGGACTGAGAGAGATGGTTCAGGCAAAAATGCAGGGGACTGAGGGAGATGGTTCAGGCAAAAATGCAGGGGACTGAAGGATATGGTTCAGGAAAACATGTTGGGGACTGAGGGAGATGGTTCAGGCAAACATGCAGGGGACTGAGGGCGATGGTTCAGGCAAAAATGCAGGGGACTGAGGGAGATGGTTCAGGCAAACATGCAGGAGACTGAGGGAGATCGTTCAGGCAAACATGTAGGGGACTGAGGGAGATGGTTCAGGCAAACATGTAGGGGACTGAGGGAGATGCAGGGGACTGAGGGACAGCTTCGTCAAAAAACGTTTTGTCAGGTTTGAGGATGGAAATGTTGGGAGTTAAAGAGGACAATCACAGTAACCTTTTAACTCTGTGGTTTTCCAAGAAGACTTATTCATATCTGTTCCTCCCCATTCTCTCCAGTGCCTGGGCAGCAAGACCCTTTAGGAGCTGAGGTACACTCGCTCTGTGACGCCACCATGTTCTGCTGGGGTTTGTATTCTTCACCTGACAGCCCGGCCCTTTGTTTAACACACGTGTGGGCCTCAAGCTATCCTCTCTCTCGCTCAGCTGCTCTGTCTGTGGCCCAGATTTGCCATCCAACTAGTTTCCCTGTAGAAGTTAAGGCATTGGCTAGCCTAGCTTCTTCCCCAGAAGCACAATTGGCCAGCTGTTGCCTTGCTGTCACATCGCTTGATACCTTTAGGCTGATTTTCGTTGTGGCTTATCTGCCAGACAGGCCTCAGTGTAGGTATTTGGCCTGAAATTGCCCAAACAAGGTATCGGGACACGGTTGACAAACAAAATGGCACAACTCTCTCTCCTCGTGCACAACCAGATCATCACCTCGTACACATTGTCATTCCTAATTCAGTCATTTGTACGTTCTAAATGTCAGACATGTTTGATCAATGGAGAAAGAAATCGGAAGCTGGATTTGTAATATTTGTCACGACGACAGTCCACAGAAATTCAACTTGATGGAGGGTGTGAACCATAAGTGTTTCCCAAATGACACCCTATTCCCTATATAGAGCTACTTTTAAGTAGTGCACTACATAGGAAATAGGGTGTCATTTTGGGACAGCGTAATCAAGAGTTGAAATGCCCCCATACATGTTAGGAGTATGCAGTTACAATTATTTCAAGGGGTACTGTTTCCAGGCAGAACTTCTGGTAAACGGGGTTCAATCTGCTACATTTGCCTTTCAAATCAAATCAAATGTTATTTGTCCCATAGGCCGAAAACAACAGGTGGGGTTTTTATTACTTACTTACAAGCCCTTAACCAACGATGCTTTAAGAGGTTAAGATTTTTTTTAAATAATTGTTAATAAGAAAAAAATAGACAAGTAAGAAATATAACATTTAAAATTAAAGTAACAAATAATTTCATGCAGCTGTTAGATCTACTGCTGGGTTCATATCAGACAACAAACCGCTTGAACATGGAACTCTTATCTACTTTCTACTATTTTGTATTTGTATTTATCATGGATCCCCATTAGTTCCTGCCAAGGCAGCAGCTACTCTTCCTGGGGTTTATCATGGATCCCCATTAGTTCCTGCCAAGGCAGCAGCTACTCTTCCTGGGGTTTATCATGGATCCCCATTAGTTCCTGCCAAGGCAGCAGCTACTCTTCCTGGGGTTTATCATGGATCCCCATTAGTTCCTGCCAAGGCAGCAGCTACTCTTCCTGGGGTTTATCATGGATCCCCATTAGTTCCTGCCAAGGCAGCAGCTACTCTTCCTGGGGTTTATCATGGATCCCCATTAGTTCCTGCCAAGGCAGCAGCTACTCTTCCTGGGATTTATCATGGATCCCCATTAGTTCCTGCCAAGGCAGCAGCTACTCTTCCTGGGGTTTATCATGGATCCCCAATAGTTCCTGCCAAGGCAGCAGCTACTCTTCCTGGGGTTTATTATGAATCCCCATTAGTTCCTGCCAAGGCAACAGCTACTCTTCCTGGGGTTTATTATGGATCCCCATTAGTTCCTGCCAAGGCAGCAGCTACTCTTCCTGGGGTTTATCATGGATCCCCATTAGTTCCTGCCAAGGCAGCAGCTACTCTTCCTGGGGTTTATCATGGATCCCCATTAGTTCCTGCCAAGGCAGCAGCTACTCTTCCTGGGGTTTATTATGAATCCCCATTAGTTCCTGCCAAGGCAAAAGCTACTCTTCCTGGGATTTATTATGGATCCCCATTAGTTCCTGCCAAGGCATCAGCTACTCTTCCTGGGGTCCAGCAACATTAAAGCAGTTATTTAAATAGTTTTAAACATGACATAACATTTCACAACACATGAAGTAGGTTTTTGTATTGCCTTCCTTTCTTTGAGAATATTCTCCCAAAAGTATACCGGCCAGTCTGACACGGCCAGCCTCTGATAGGTGCTGAAATAAACTGTCAAAACTACCAAGTGAAACTTCTGACGAGACTATGCAATTAGTGTCAAAGCCACAGACTGGAACCTGAGAAACATGGACAGATCTATGTTTTCATTGTATTATTCACCCACCATTTCATCTCTCCATCCAGAAACATGGACAGATTCACCATTTCATCTCTCCATCCAGAAACATGGACATATTCACCATTTCATCTCTCCATCCAGAAACATGGACATATTCACCATTTCATCTCTCCATCCAGAAACATGGACATATTCACCATTTCATCTCTCCACCCAGAAACATGGACATATTCACCATTTCATCTCTCCATCCAGAAACATGGACAGATTCACCATTTCATCTCTCCATCCAGAAACATGGACATATTCACCATTTCATCTCTCCATCCAGAAACATGGACATATTCACCATTTCATCTCTCCATCCAGAAACATGGACATATTCACCATTTCATCTCTCCATCCAGAAACATGGACATATTCACCATTTCATCTCTCCATCCAGAAACATGGACAGATTCACCATTTCATCTCTCCATCCAGAAACATGGACATATTCACCATTTCATCTCTCCATCCAGAAACATGGACATATTCACCATTTCATCTCTCCATCCAGAAACATGGACAGATTCACCGTTCATTTTATTAAGAATGCATTTGTTTCCGGCATGAGTTCTATCTATATTTACCTCCAAAATTATTAGCACCCTCAAGGTGAGCAAAAAAATACTTCATAAAATAAGTAATAAAAATGCTGAGCTATGTTGTGTGCCAAAAAATGAGAAAAGTATATTATTTCATACTGATACAATTCCTCAGAGGAAAATACTTTGATTAATAAGTAATACAAAATAATCGGAAAAAGAAATGTGTCAAATTATTGGCATCCCTGTTATCAATAATTTGTGCACCATCCCCTTGAGAGGATAACGATGCTTAGCCTTTTTCTATAATGTTTTAGTATGTAGTATGTAGTATGGTGGCAGGGTAGCCTAGTCGTTAGAGGATTGGACTAGTAACCGAAAGGTTGCAAGTTCAAATCTGTCATTCTGCCCCTGAACAGGCAGTTAACCCACTGTTCCTAGGCTGTCATTGAAAATAAGAATTTGTTCTTAACTGACTTGCCTAGTTAAATAAAGGTAAAATAAAAAAATAAATGGTGCACCTGGAGCAAATTTGTGTTAAGTGCCTTGCTCAAAAGGTACATCAGCAGATGTTCATCTTGACAGCGCAGGTTTTCGAACCATCAATCTTTCAGCTACTGGCCCAATGCTCTAACCATTAGGCTACCTGTCGCCCTATGACTGTATGAATGAGTCTGTCAGTTCCCACATCCAAGAGCCAATGTGAGGATCGCCAAGGCTTGAGATGACTGGGTAGACTGGCCTTTATGTGAGGGGTTGGAGCTGGTGCTGACAATCATCAATGGTTGGGTCAAACAACCTGAATTCATATAGAAGAATCTGATGGTTTAAGTGTATGGAGAGGCTAGGCCTTGTAAAATGGTACCTTGCACTTCAAAATCAATCAAGATTTTACATTTGCACTTGATCAACAATATTGCTGTCGTGCATTTGTTTTTTTGATGTAGAACAACAGATAAATATGTCTCCATACAATGTCATGTCTAGTCATAGTTGTAAATGTAATTTAATTTAAGAGCCCTCCCCCTCCAGTTTTTGGCTGAAGTACTATGTGAAAATCAGGTCGCAACTGACAAGCCCTCTCAGACAAGAATTCTCCTACGAGTCTAGATGTTTCAGTAGAGATGTGTGTGACAGACTTCATTCTAATTCAACTGAAGTGGGCTGCTCTTTAGAACTGCCCCTGATGCATCTAGCTGTGATCCTCACACCAATGTTTCTCTGTGTGTCCAGCCCCCGGGCAAAACCCATTACTGAACATTACACTACAGAAGAAAATGAAGCAAAAAACTAAACATACTGTTAAAAAGCAGACATGTCTGTGTTTTCCACTGTCTGACTTTGTCATGCTTAAACATTAAATGCATTTTCAGATCATTGCACCAAGTTCAAGAATAACAAAAAAAATGTTGATTTGTTGTACAGTGTAGGAAATAATGCTAGCTTTCGTAATGCAAGCTATTTAGTTGACACAAACAGACAGTAAGGGTGATCTGGATTCGCAAGCCCACACACATAGTCTACTTACGTGCAAGAAAGATCATTTCTAAGACTAATTGGATACCATTGAGATAACGTAGTCCATATAGAATCTGTCAATTGTTATGATAGGTTGAGAGGAACAGATGTGTATTGTAAAACCACTTCCACAGTGATGATAGCTGATAAGGTGTGAGAAATTCATAATTTGGTGAAGTCTAAATGGAATGGGATAAAAGAGACAGATGGTATATTAAATTGGTTCAGCTGAGGTATTGGATTCCAGGACATTTGCTTACACTATATGACAAATGACTATTAAGACGGATAGACTTAAATTAATTTTGAATACAGACATTTAAAGATGACAGTTATTTCATTATTTTCACAAAGGCTCTGAATACGATTTTTCAAATTGAAAGAAAAAAATAGGGATTTATTTTTGCCCTTTGTCTCCAATTCTTTATGTATTGGGTGTGCTCAGTGAATCAAGAGATTGAATTATAAACTTACTCTGTCATGCAACTTGGGTTCTTTGAGTAGGCTGAAGGAGTCAGGTCTCACTAACAAAGAAAAACACCAAAAGCATAATGACAAGTTCAAAAGTCAAGGATAAACATTCTTAAAGTGGCTGCTAGGCTTCTTTTTTGTTTGATTACTCTTTTTTTAATTTTTTTTGTATGTCATTTTCTGTCTTCTTCTGTCTTCTCTTTTCTTCTGCCTTCTCTTGTCTTCTCTTTTCTTATGTCTTCCTCTGTCTTCTCTTTTCTTCAGTCTTCTCTTTCTTCTGTCTTCTGTCTTCTCTTTTCTTATGTCTTCCTCAGTCTTCTCTTTTCTTATGTCTTCCTCAGTCTTCTCTTTTCTTATGTCTTCCTCAGTCTTCTCTTTTCTTATGTCTTCTGTCTTCTTCTGTCTTCTTCTCTTTTCTTCTGTCTTTTGTCTTCTGCCTTCTCTTGTCTTCTCTTTTCTTATGTCTTCCTCAGTCTTCTCTTTTCTTATGTCTTCCTCAGTCTTCTCTTTTCTTATGTCTTCTGTCTTCTTCTGTCTTCTTCTCTTTTCTTCTGTCTTTTGTCTTCTGTCTTCTTCTGTCTTTTGTCTTCTGTCTTCTTCTGTCTTCTCTTTTCTTCTGTCTTCTCTTTCTTCTTCTCTTTTCTTCTGTCTTTTGTCTTCTGTCTTCTTCTGTCTTCTCTTTTCTTCTGTCTTTTGTCTTCTGTCTTCTTCTGTCTTCTCTTTTCTTCTGTCTTTTGTCTTCTGTCTTCTTCTGTCTTCTCTTTTCTTCTGTCTTTTGTCTTCTGTCTTCTTCTGTCTTCTCTTTTCTTCTGTCTTCTCTTTTCTTCTGTCTTTTGTCTTCTTTCTTCTTCCGTCTTCTTCTGTCTTCTCTTTTCTTCTGTCTTCTTCTGCCTTCTTCTCTTTTCTTCTGTCTTTTGTCTTCTGTCTTCTTCTGTCTTCTCTTTTCTTCTGTCTTCTCTTTTCTTCTGTCTTTTGTCTTCTGTCTTCTTCTGTCTTCTCTTTTCTTCTGTCTTCTCTTTTCTTCTGTCTTCTCTTTTCTTCTGTCTTCTGTCTTCTGTCTTCTGTCTTCTTCCTTCTTTTATCTTCTTCTTTCTTCTTCTCTTTTATTTTGTCTTCTCTTGTCTTCTGCCTTCTGTCTTCTTCTGTCTTCTCTTTTCTTCTGTCTTCTGTCTTCTTCTGTCTTTTTCTGTCTTCTTTCTTCCTTCTTCTTCTGCCTTTTTTTCTATTCTTCTTCTTCTTCTGTCTTCTTCTGCCTATCTCTCCAGGGAATCTATGCATTCACTTTATGCACACATGCAGTCAGATGGAACAGAGTAAATAGGCATTTTAACGTCATAGCTTTAGCCGGTGGCAGCTTGTGGTATAGACACCGGCTGGAATGCGGTTTTAACCAATCAGCATTCAGGATTACACCCACCCATTGTATACTTTGAGGTAGAAAATCTTGAGGAAGATAGGTATTCCAACGTCAGACCACTATTCCTGGATATGTTGTACTCTATCTAGCTAAGAGTTAATCAGGACGAGATGTATCACTTTCTACTTGTCAAACCAGTCTAAATTCATTGCGAGATTTACATTTCAAACATACTCCTATCCACATCACTCGGTTTTTCCCTGAACCAACAAATGTTTCACTTTCAATGATCATGGTCTGATGAAGAATTGTTTTTATATTTTTGGGGTCCCAGTCTATGCCATATTATCATGGCTTTATGGTAAACATTGGTATATGCATAAAAACCCTTAACAATTTGTTTGAATAATACTGACCGACACATTACAACGTTGGCTGGGAGAGCCTCAGCATACACTCCAGTCTAGTGTCCTATTTTTTATGTTGATGAGGTGCTCTCGTGCTTCACAGACGTGGTAAACAATTCATTGGCATGCACATAGCCGCCTCATTGCAAGATTGTCCCTTTGGCTGCAAAACAATGGCTTATGTAAAACAATGCCTTATGTAAAACATTGCCTTCCTACAGTATGCAAAACAATACCTTATTGTGGAGTATTTTGCTTGACCTGATTGTATGGTATATTTAAGCAATAAGGCACGAGGGGGTGTGGTATTTGGCCAATATACCACGGCTAAGAGCTGTTCTTAGGCACAACGCATTGCGTTGGACACAGCCCTTAGCGGTGGTATATTGGACATACAGCACGAACCCCAGAGGTGTCTTATTGCTATTATAAACTGGTTACCAACGTAATTAGAGCAGTAAAAATAAATGTTTTGTCATATCCGTGGTATACGGTCTGATATACCACGGCTGTCAGCCAATCAGCATTTAGGGCTCGAACCATCCAGTTAATATATCTTCATGTATCATATTGGAAATAAGAATTTGTTCCAACTGACTTGCCTAGTTCAATAAAGGTTACATTAAAAATAAATAAATAATCCCATATGGTAATAAACATGAAGTACTGTGGTGTGGGCTCAACAATCATAAGTAGAATACTATTCTCTGTGTTGGGTTTGTCAGCCTTTATAATCCCACCTCGACTCAGGTTAATTAATTATATAGTGTCTGTTTTTTTTTTACAGTTGTGTGTCATATCATAACTCATTAAGTTGATGTCTCTTGATCATCAACAATACAGATATACCGTGCCAGGCTAATCATACTAGCATGTTGTTTTTCAAATAGATTTTATTTGTAAGTCAAATTATAAAAAGTATATGATTTGTGTAATTTGAAAGTAGGTACGTGCCCTCAATGTATAATATGTGGGGTTTAATATCCAAAATACAACATCAATATTTAATGCACGCATCAGGAGGGATATTTTCTGGTTTGCCGTATTTTGCATGAATGTATGTGAAAAAGAAGTTGTTAAGTGATAGGAAGGTTAGCTACTAATCCTCAAAAAGAAATGCGTAGGCAACGTTGCTATGGAAACAGCAACACATCTGAGTATGCTGTAGGTGAAATGATCCACCGGTTTACTAGAACTTCTTCTGAACTTTTACATTTAAAATCTCCTTACACTTCCAGTAAACCAGAGTGAGAAGACAGACATTTGATGACACTTGTGAGTGACCTGTTTAAAAGCTCAATATCCCACCCTAAACCTGGCTCATCACGGCGAGCGTGCTCCACAGGTGAGGTTCTGACAGGATAGCCGGAGAGGGAGCAGGAGTGGGCAGGCCGAGCAATAACCTGTCAACATTCCCCTGTCCCCGAGCATCAACGGTGGGCAGGAATGAACAAAAGAATCTCAGCGAAGATGGGGGAGATGAAGATGCATAAAGACGGGTGTGACACTGAGATAAAATGGGTGGATTGAGAGAGGTTAAATAAGGTTATGACCTGAACATACCTCAAACTGACAGAAAAGTATGTAAAACGTAACTTTGGTAGACACTGAAAGGTGTTAAGATACAGTGGATTCGAGAAAGTATTCAGATCCCTTGACGTTTTTCAACATTTTGTTACATTACAGCCTTATTCTAAAATGGACAACATTTATTTTTCCCCCTCATCAATCTACACACAATACCCAATACTGACAAAGCGAAAACAGAATTATTTCTTTGTTGTTGCAAAAAACAGAAGTACCTTATATACATAAGCATTCAGACCCTTCGCTATGAGCCTCGAAATTGAGCTCAGGTGCATCCTGTTTCCATTGATCATCCTTGAGATGTGTCTACAACTTAATTGGAGTCCACCTGTGGTAAATTCAATTGATAGGACATGATTTGGAAGGGCACACACCTGTCTATATAAGGTCCCACAGTTGACAGTGCATGTCAAGGCAAAAACAAAGCCTTGAGGTAGAAGGAATTGTCTGTAAAGCTCTGAGACAGGATTGTGTCGAGGCACAGATCCGGGGAACGGTAAAGTATCAAAACATTTCTGCAGCATTAAACCACCAAGACTCTTCCTAGAGCTGGCCGCCCGGCCAAACTTAGCAATCGGGAGAGAAGGGTCTTGGTCAGGGAAGTGACCAAGAACCCGATTGTCACTCTTACAGAGTTCCTCTGTGGAGATGGTAGAACCTTCTAGAAAGAAAACCATCTCCGCAGCACTCCACCTGTCAGAAGTGGCAAGACGGAAGCCACTTCTCAGTAAAAGACACATGACATCCCGCTTGGAGTTTGCCAAAAGGCACCTAAAGGACTCTGACAAACAAGATTCTCTGGTCTGATGAAACCAATATTGAACTCTTTGGCCTGAATGCCAAGCACCACATCTGGAGGAAACCTGGCACCAACACTACAGTGAAGCATGGTCATGGCAGCATCATGCTGTGGGGATGTTTTTCAGAGGTAAGGACTGGATCAAGTCAGGATCGAGGAAACAATGAATGGAGCAAAGTACAGAGATATCCTTGATGAAAACCTGCTCCAGAGCAATCAGAACCTCAGACTGGGCGTGAAGGTTCACCTTCCAACAGGACAACTACCCGAAGCACACAACCAAGACAACACAGGAGTGGCTTCGGGACAAGTCTCTGAATGTCCTTGAGTGGCCCAGCCAGAGCCCGGACTTGAACACGATCAAACATTTCTGAAGAGACCTGAAAATAGCGACACTCCCCATCCAACCTGAAATAGCATGGCAGGACCTGCAGAGAAGAATGGGAGAAACTCCCCAAATACAGGTGTGACAAGCTTGTAGCGTCATACCCAAGAAGACTCAAGGTGGTAATCGCTGCCAAACGGTGCTTCAACAAAGTACTGAGTAAAGGCTTTTAATACTTATGGAAATGTTGTATTCCCATTGTTTATTTGTTAAACTTTTTCAACCAAAAAAATACAAGTTTTTGCTTTGCAATTATGGTGTACTGTGTGTAAATTGATGAGAATTTGTATTTATTTAATCAATTTTATAATAAGGCTGTAACGTAACAAAATGTGGGAAAAGTCAAGGGGTCTGAATATTGTCCGAATGCACTGTTTGTATGTTAAGATAGTTCTGTTAAGTACTACTTCTCTTGTCCCACCTCCCACACATGCGGTGACCTCACCTGGTATCTCTAGTGACAATACCTCTCTCATCGTCATTCAATGCCTAGGTTTATTTCAACTGTATTCACATCCTACCATACCTTTGTCTGTACATAATGCATTGAATCTATTCTACCGCGCCCAGAAACCTGCTACTTTCACTCTCAGTTTCGAACATACCAGACAACCAGTTATTATAGCCCTTAGCCGTACCCTTATCCTACTCCTCCTCTGGCGATGTAGAGGTTAATCCAGGCCCTGCAGTGCCTAGCTACACTCCCATTCCCCAGAACATCTCATTTGTTGACTTCTATAACAGTAAAAGCCTTGGTTACATGCATGTTAACATTAGAATGCTCCTCCCTAAGTTTGTTTTATTCACTGCTTTAACACTCCGTCAACCCTGATGTCCTAGCTGTGTCTGAATCCACCAAAAACCCTGAAATATCCATCCCTAACTATAACATTTTCCAACAAGATAGAACTTCCAAAGGGGGCGGAGTTGCAATCTACTGCAGAGATAGCCTGTAGAATTCTGTCTTACTATCCAGGTCTGTGCCCAAACAATGTGCCCAAACAGCTTCTACTTTTAAAAATCCACCTTTCCAGAAACAAGTCTTTCACCGTTGCTGCTTGCTATAGACCACCTTCTGCCCCCAGCTGTGCCCTGGACATCATATGTGAATTGATTGCCCCTTATCTATCTTCAGAGCTCCTGCTGTTAGGTGACCTAAACTGGGACATGCTTAACACCCCGGCCATCCTACAATCTAAGCTTGATGCCCTCAATCTCACACAAATTATCAAGGAACCTACCAGGTACAACCCCAAATCCATAAACACAGGTACCCTCATAGATATATATCATCCTAACCAACCTGCCCTCCAAATACACATCTGCTGACTTCAACCAGGATCTCTGCGATCACTGCCTCATTGCTTGCGTCCGTAATGTGTCTGCAGTCAAACGACCACACCTCATCACTATCAAACGCTCCCTAAAACACTTCAGCGAGCAGGCCTTTCCAATCGACCTGGCCCGGGTATCCTGGAAGGATATGGACCTCATTCCGTCAGTTGAAGACACCTAGTTATTCTTTAAAAGTGCCTTCCTCACAATCTTAAATAAGCATGCCCCATTCAAAAAATGTAGAACCAGGAACAGTTATAGCCCGTGGTTCACTCCAGACCTGACTGCTCTTGACCAGTACAAAAACATCCTGTGGTGTATGGTATTGGCATCAAATAGCCGCCGCGATATGTACCTTTTCAGGGAAGTTAGGAACAAATATACACAGGCAGTTAGGAAAGCAAAGGCTAGCTTTTTCAAACAGAAATTTGCATCCTGCAGCACAAACTCCAAAAAGTTCTGGGACACTGTTAAGTCCATGGAGAATAAGAGTACCTCCTCCCAGCTGCCCACTGCACAGGCCCACAGGGTAGGAAACACTGTCACCACCGATAAATCCACAATAATTGAGAATTTCAATAATCATTTTTCTGCAGCTGGCCATGCTTTCAACCTGGCCACGCCTACCCAAGAGCCCTGCACCCCCCACAGCAACTTGCCCAAGCCTACCCATTTCTCCTTCACCCAAATCCAGATTGCTGATGTCCTGAAAGAGCTGCAAAATATGGACCCCTACAAATCAGCAGGGCTAGACAATCTGGACCCTCTCTTCCTAAAATTATCAGCTAAAATTCTTGCAACCCCTGTTACTAGCCTGTTCAACCTCTCTTTCATATCGACTGAGATCCCCAAATATTGGAAAGCTGCCGCGGTCATCCCCCTCTTCAAAGGGGGAGACACTCTAGACCCAAACTGCTACAGACCTATAACTATCCTACCCTGCCTTTCTAAGGTCTCCGAAAGCCAAGTTAACAAACAGATCACCGACCATTTCAAATCCCACCGTACCTTCTCCACTATGCAATCTGGTTTCCGAGGTGGTCATGGGTGCACCTCAACCACGCTCAAGGTTCTAAACAATATCATAACCGCAATCGATAAGAGACAATACTGTGCAGCTGTATTCATCGATCTGTCCAAGGCTTTCGACTCTGCCAATCACCACATTATTATCGGCAGACTCAGCAGCCTTGGTTTCTCAAAATAATGCCTCACCTGGTTCACCACTTCTCATATAGAGTTCAGCGTGTCAAATCGGAGGGCCTGTTGTCCGGACCTCTGGCAGTCTCTATCGGGGTGCCACAGGGTTCAATTCTCAGGCCGACTCTTTTCTCTGTGTACATCAATGATGTCGCTCTTGCTGTGGGTGATTCTCTGATCCACCTCTACGCAGACGACACCATTCTGTATACTTCTGGCCTTTCTTTGGACACTGTGTTAACTAACCTCCAGACGAGCTTCAACGTCATACAACTCTCCTTCCGTGGTCTCCAACTGCTCTTAAATGCAAGTAAAACTAAATGCATGCTCTTCAAACGATCGCTGCCCACACCTGCCCGCCCATCCAGCATCACTACTCTGGACGGTTCTGACCTAGAATATGTGGACAACTACAAATACCTAGGTTTCTGGTTAGACTGTAAACTCTCTTTCCATACTCACGTTAAGCATATCCAAATCCAAAATTAAATCTAGAATCGGCTTCCTATTTCACAACAAAGCATCCTTCACTCATGCTGCCAAACATACCCTCGTAAAACGGACTCTCCTGCTGATCCTTGACTTCGGCGATGTCATTTACAAAATAGCCTCCAACACTCTACTCAGCAAATTGGATGCAGTCTATCACAGTGCCATCAATTTTGTCACCAAAGCCCCATATACTACCCACCACTGTGACATCTTATTGGCTGGCCCTCTTTTCATACTCGTCGCCAAACCCACTGGCTCCAGGTCATCTATACGTCTTTGCTATGTAAAGCCCAGCCTTATCTAAGCTCACTGGTCACAATAGCAGCACCCACCCGTAGCACGTGCTCCAGCTGGTATATCTCACTGGTCGTCCCCAAAGCCAATTCCTCGTTTGACCGCCTTTCCTTCCAGTTCTCTGCTGCCAATGACTAGAACGAATTGCAAAAATCACTGAAGATGGAGACCCATATCTTCCTCACTAACTTTAAGCACCAGCTGTAAGAGCAGTTCACAAATCACTGCACCTGTACATAGCCCATCTGTAAATAGCCCATCCAACTACCTCATCCCCATACTGTTATTTATTTATTATCTTTTCTCCTGACACCGTATTGTATTTCCACCCCAGTATCTCTACTTGCACATTCATCTTCTGCACATCCACCACTCAAGTGCTAAATTGTAATTATTATACCACTATGGCCTATTTATTGCCTTACCTCCCCTATCTTACCTCATTTGCACACACTGTATATAGACTTTTTCTCTATTGTGATATTGACTGCATGTTTGTTTATTCTATGTGTAACTCTGTGTTGTTGTTTGTGTCACACTGCTTTGCTTTATCTTGGCCAGGTCACAGTTGTAAATGAGAACTTGTTCTCAACTAGCCTACCTGCTTAAATAGAGGTGAAATAAAAATAAAATAAAACAATCTATCAAAGTGGAGGGGATTGTGGATGATAGAGACAAACAACCGGCCTGGTTTGTCACACATGCTCGCACTCTTCCCTCCAGGCGCTCAGGGGTGCCAGGCTGCCCTGCTTTACGCACTCCTGCCACCATCATTACGCACACCTGCATTACAGAATGCTGAAGCCATCAAATGAAGCATCGGGGAGTGCTGACGTTTCGGTTGGTGGTGACGTCGGGTCTGGGGGCTGCAGCCGATGGATCCGGGGTTGCCTTAGCTGGATCGTCGGGCTTCTATGCCCTAGCTGGCGAAAGAGGTTTCCTTGCCCCGTTTGGGTAAGAAGCCGCCCATCCCACGTCAGGCCTCAGCCGGAACGTCAGGTTCTTATGCCCAGCCGGCTCGTCAAGCCTCTAGAGGGGGGAGGGGGGGGGGGGGGGATACTGTCACGCCTACTCCCGCTCTTCCCCCCTGGTGCTCGAGGGCGCCAGGCTTTCCTGCTTTACGCAGTCTTGCCACCATCATTACGCACACCTGCCTTCCCTCGTCACGCACATCAGCGATTCATTGGACTCACCTGGACTCAATTACCTGTTTTATTACCTCCCCTATATCTGTCTGTTCCCCAGCTCCATTCCCCGCTTCTGCATTAATGTTTGTGCATTAATGTGTCTTTGTATACCCGGTTCTGACGCTGTCCTGTTCCACATTTAATTTTAAACTCCCCGTACCTGCTTCTCTTCTCCAGTGTCGGTCCTTACATGGTTAGTCTTTAGAGACAAACAACCGCCCTGGTTAGTCTATAGAGACACACAACCGGCCTGGTTAGTCTTTAGAGACAAACAACCGGCGTGGTTAGTCTTTAGCGACAAACAATCAGCCTGGTTAGTCTTTAGAGAAAAACAACCGGCCTGGTTAGCCTTTAGAGACAAACAACCAGCGTGGTTAGTCTTTAGAGACAAAAAATCGGCCTGGTTAGTCTTTAGAGACATACAATCGGCCTGGTTAGTCTTTAGAGGCAAACAACCAGCCTAGTTCATTTTTAGAGTCAAACAACTGGCCTGGTTACACTTTAGAGACAAACAACCAGCCTGGTTAGTCTTTAGAGCTGTTTTTAACAATATGGACAGGGACACAGAATGCACTTTAAGCCAATTTATTTGTCTTTGCTTAAATTACCCTTCTGGCATAAAGCCTCAAATGAGGGTACAATTTTGGGACATTTTCCTGAACATCTGGAACAATTTAGTTTCTAAATGAGCCCTCCAGGGTACATCAGCATTGTTCTGAACACTCCATTCACGAACGCTGAAATTACGAAATTGTTGGATATGGTCCTTGATAGCAGATTGGAACGACAAGGGAATATTGTCAAATCCATCTAGGTATATATATTTTAAACAAAAATAGGGCACCACAAATACAACTACTACTGACAGATTAATTGGGAGTACACATGTATTCCCATCCACAGGGATGTCAGCTCTAAGGCTGTATGTGTTTATATATGCTATATGCTATATAGCTGCCTGCCATTTGAATCCTAACACTGTTTCATGATGCTCTGTGATAAAACCTGTCATCACTACCCAGGCTTTGGACAGGCCCTGGCTTGTAGCTATCACCATGGATACAGCCAGTAGCAGGAAGGATGTGCAGGTAGGATATTCTACAGTGTCTGATGCTAGCGAGGCTGGAAGGATATGCAGGTAGAATATTCTACAGTGTTTGAGGCTAGCGAGGCAGGAAGGATATTCTACAGTGTCTGAGGTTAGCGAGACAGGAAGGATATTCTATAGTTTTTGAGGTTAGCGAGGCAGGAAGGATATTCAGGTAGAATATTCTACAGTGATTGAGGCTTGCGAGGCAGGTAGGATATTCTACAGTGTTTGAGGATAGTGAGGCAGGAAGGACATTCTACAGTGTCTGAGGCTAGCGAGGAAGGAATGATATTCTACAGTTTTCTGAGGCTAGCGAGGCAGGAAGGATATGCAGGAAGGATATTCTACAGTGTTTGAGACTAGCGAGAAAGGAAGGATATTCTACAGTGTTTGAGGCTAGAGAGGCAGGATGGATATTCTACAGTGTTTGAAGCTAGCGAGGCAGGACGGATATTCTACAGTGTCTGAGGCTAGCGAGGCAGGAAGGATATTCTACAGTGTTTGAGGTTAGCGAGGCAGGAAGGATATTCTACAGTGTTTGAGGCTAGCGAGGCAGGAAGGATATTCTACAGTGTCTGAGGTTAGCGAGGCAGGAAGGATATTCTACAGTGTTTGAGGCTAGAGAGGCAGGAAGGATATTCTACAGTGTCTGAGGTTAGCGAGGCAGGAAGGATATTCTACAGTGTTTGAGGCTAGAGAGGCAGGAAGGATATTCTACAGTGTCTGAGGTTAGCGAGGCAGGAATGATATTCTACAGTGTCTGAGGTTAGCGAGTCAGGAAGGATATTCTACAGTGTTTGAGGCTAGAGAGGCAGGAAGGATATTATACAGTGTCTGAGGTTAGCAAGGCAGGAAGGATATTCTACAGTGTCTGAGGTTAGCGAGGCAGGAAGGATATTCGACAGCTTCTGAGGCTAGCGAGAGGAAGAGGAAGATAACGGACAGCGGCAATATGTTAACCATAGACCCAGAAGCACACAAATTAACAGTAATCTGATGATGAGAAAAAGAGAGAGAGAGAGAGAGAGAGAGAGAGAGAGAGGGAGAAATGTTGGGTGTGAGGATTTGTTCCAGGACCATGATCAAAGTTCTGTCAGACCAGTCGCTTTGTATCTAATATTAACTGCCCTAAATGTAATGCCTCACTGTCTTTCACTTAAGGTCTTACTTATAAATAGATCAACTAGCTGAACAGGCTTCAATCCCAGGAGGGGGTACAGGAGAGGGTAGAGGGTTCCTTCAGATAGATATTAAGTATTATGAGTTCACATATCAAACAAAGACTTGACAAAATGTCCATTAAAAGACCCAACAAATATCCGGCTCCATTGTCTCTTTCTCTATTCTCCGCACCCAGTCCTCCAAAGACAACAATTCTGCAAATTAAAACACATTTCCTGTTTCTGTTCCTTGTGGAACTCATTACTATTTAATAAAGAAGGTCCACTGGAAGCAGAACATCATTTATAACTGTCAGTAGAAAGCAGCAGCAGCAACATTAACCATTTCAAACTCTCAGTAGCAACATGTAGCAGCAGAAATATTAACCATTTAGAACTCTCAGTAGCAACATGTAGCAGCAACACTAACCATTTATAACCATCAGTAGCAACATGTAGCAGCAACATTAACCATTTAGAACTCTCAGTAGCAACATGTAGCAGCAACATTAACCATTTAGAACCCTCAGTAGCAACATGTAGCAGCAACATTAACCATTTCAAACTCTCAGTAGCAACATGTAGCAGCAGAAACAATAACCATTTATAACTCTCAGTAGCAACATGTAGCAGCAGCAACATTAACCATTTAGAACCCTAAGTAGCAATATGTAGCAGCAACACTAACCATTTAGAACCCTCAGTAGCAACATGTAGCAGCAATAACATTAACCATTTAGAACCCTCAGTAGCAACATGTAGCAGCAACATTAACCATTTAGAACCCTCAGTAGCAACATGTAGCAGCAACATTAACCATTTCAAACTCTCAGTAGCAACATGTAGCAGCAGAAACAATAACCATTTATAACTCTCAGTAGCAACATGTAGCAGCAGCAACATTAACCATTTAGAACCCTAAGTAGCAACATGTAGCAGCAACACTAACCATTTAGAACCCTCAGTAGCAACATGTAGCAGCAATAACATTAACCATTTAGAACCCTCAGTAGCAACATGTAGCAGCAACACTAACCATTTAGAACCCTCAGTAGCAACATGTAGCAGCAGAAACATTAACCATTTAGAACCCTCAGTAGCAACATGTAGCAGCAGAAACAATAACCATTTAGAACTCTCAGTAGCAACATGTAGCAGCAGAAACATTAACCATTTAGAACCCTCAGTAGCAACATGTAGCAGCAGAAACAATAACCATTTAGAACTCTCAGTAGCAACATGTAGCAGCAACATTAACCATTTAGAACCCTCAGTAGCAACATGTAGCAGAAACATTAACCATTTAGAACTCTCAGTAGCAACATGTAGCAGCAGAAACAATAACCATTTAGAACTCTCAGTAGCAACATGTAGCAGCAACACTAACCATTTAGAACTCTCAGTAGCAACATGTAGCAGAAACATTAACCATTTAGAACTCTCAGTAGCAACATGTAGCAGCAGAAACAATAACCATTTAGAACTCTCAGTAGCAACATGTAGCAGCAACACTAACCATTTAGAACCCTCAGTAGCAACATGTAGCAGCAACACTAACCATTTATAACTCTCAGTAGCAACATGTAGCAGCAACACTAATCATTTAGAACCCTCAGTAGCAACATGTAGCAGCAACACTAACCATTTAGAACTCTCAGTAGCAACATGTAGCAGCAACACTAACCATTTAGAACCCTCAGTAGCAACAGGTAGCAGCAGAAACAATAACCATTTAGAACTCTCAGTAGCAACATGTAGCAGCAACACTAACCATTTAGAACCCTCAGTAGCAACATGTAGCAGCAACACTAACCATTTAGAACTCTCAGTAGCAACATGTAGCAGCAGAAACAATAACCATTTAGAACTCTCAGTAGCAACATGTAGCAGCAACATTAACCATTTAGAACCCTCAGTAGCAACATGTAGCAGCAACATTAACCATTTAGAACCCTCAGTAGCAACATGTAGCAGCAGAAACAATAACCATTTAGAACCCTCAGTAGCAACATGTAGCAGCAACAACATTAACCATTTAGAACCCTCAGTAGCAACAGGTAGCAGCAACACTAACCATTTAGAACCCTCAGTAGCAACATGTAGCAGCAACATTAACCATTTAGAACTCTCAGTAGCAACATGTAGCAGCAACACTAACCATTTAGAACTCTCAGTAGCAACATGTAGCAGCAACACTAACCATTTAGAACCCTCAGTAGCAACATGTAGCAGCAGAAACAATAACCATTTTGAACTCTCAGTAGCAACATGTAGCAGCAACACTAACCATTTAGAACCCTTAGTAGCAACATGTAGCAGCAGCAACATTAACCATTTAGAACTCTCAGTAGCAACATGTAGCAGCAGCAACATTAACCATTTAGAACCCTCAGTAGCAACATGTAGCAGCAACACTAACCATTTAGAACCCTCAGTAGCAACATGTAGCAGCAGAAACATTAACCATTTAGAACCCTCAGTAGCAACATGTAGCAGCAACATTAACCATTTAGAACCCTCAGTAGCAACCTGTAGCAGCAGAAACATTAACCATTTAGAACTCTCAGTAGCAACATGTAGCAGCAACATTAACCATTTAGAACCCTCAGTAGCAACATGTAGCAGCAGAAACATTAACCATTTAGAACTCTCAGTAGCAACATGTAGCAGCAACATTAACCATTTAGAACCCTCAGTAGCAACATGTAGCAGCAGAAACATTAACCATTTAGAACTCTCTGTAGCAACATGTAGCAGCAACACTAACCATTTAGAACCCTCAGTAGCAACATGTAGCAGCAGAAACATTAACCATTTAGAACTCTCAGTAGCAACATGTAGCAGCAACACTAAACATGTATAACCCTCAGTAGCATCATGTAGCAGCAACACTAATCATTTAGAACCCTCAGTAGCAACATGTAGCAGCAACACTAACCATTTAGAACTCTCAGTAGCAACATGTAGCAGCAACACTAACCATTTAGAACCCTCAGTAGCAACAGGTAGCAGCAGAAACAATAACCATTTAGAACTCTCAGTAGCAACATGTAGCAGCAACACTAACCATTTAGAACCCTCAGTAGCAACATGTAGCAGCAACACTAACCATTTAGAACTCTCAGTAGCAACATGTAGCAGCAGAAACAATAACCATTTAGAACTCTCAATAGCAACATGTAGCAGCAACATTAACCATTTAGAACCCTCAGTAGCAACATGTAGCAGCAACATTAACCATTTAGAACCCTCAGTAGCAACATGTAGCAGCAGCAACATTAACCATTTAGAACCCTCAGTAGCAACATGTAGCAGCAACACTAACCATTTAGAACCCTCAGTAGCAACATGTAGCAGCAGAAACATTAACCATTTAGAACTCTCAGTAGCAACATGTAGCAGCAGCAACATTAACCATTTAGAACCCTCAGTAGCAACATGTAGCAGCAACACTAACCATTTAGAACCCTCAGTAGCAACATGTAGCAGCAGAAACATTAACCATTTAGAACCCTCAGTAGCAACATGTAGCAGCAACATTAACCATTTAGAACCCTCAGTAGCAACCTGTAGCAGCAGAAACATTAACCATTTAGAACTCTCAGTAGCAACATGTAGCAGCAACATTAACCATTTAGAACCCTCAGTAGCAACATGTAGCAGCAGAAACATTAACCATTTAGAACTCTCAGTAGCAACATGTAGCAGCAACATTAACCATTTAGAACCCTCAGTAGCAACATGTAGCAGCAGAAACATTAACCATTTAGAACTCTCTGTAGCAACATGTAGCAGCAACACTAACCATTTAGAACCCTCAGTAGCAACATGTAGCAGCAGAAACATTAACCATTTAGAACTCTCAGTAGCAACATGTAGCAGCAACACTAAACATGTATAACCCTCAGTAGCATCATGTAGCAGCAACACTAACCATTTAGAACTCTCAGTAGCAACATGTAGCAGCAACATTAACCATTTATAACCCTCAGTAGCAACATGTAGCAGCATAAACAATAACCATTTAGAACCCTCAGTACCCTCAGTAGCAACATCCAGCAGCAACACTAAACATTTATAACCCTCAGTAGCAACATGTAGCAACATGTAGCAGCAGCAACACTGTATATACTGCACTCAATACCATCTACTGTATCTTGCCTATGCCGCTCTGTACCATCACTCATTCATATATCTTTATGTACATATTATTTATCCCCTTACACTTGTGTCTATAAGGTAGTAGTTTTGGAATTGTTAGCTAGATTACTTGTTGGTTATTACTGCATTGTCGGAACTAGAAGCACAAGCATTTCGCTACACTTGCATTAACATCTGCTAACCATGTGTATGTGACAAATACAATTTGATTTGATTTAACCATTTAGAACCCTCAGTAGCAACATGTAGCAGCAACACTAACCATTTATAACTCTCAGTAGCAACATGTAGCAGCAACACTAACCATTTAGAACCCTCAGTAGCAACATGTAGCAGCAACACTAACCATTTAGAACTCTCAGTAGCAACATGTAGCAGCAACACTAACCATTTATAACCCTCAGTAGCAACATGTAGCAGCAGAAACAATAACCATTTAGAACTCTCAGTAGCAACATGTAGCAGCAACACTAACCATTTAGAACCCTCAGTAGCAACATGTAGCAGCAGCAACATTAACCATTTAGAACTCTCAGTAGCAACATGTAGCAGCAGCAACATTAACCATTTAGAACCCTCAGTAGCAACATGTAGCAGCAACACTAACCATTTAGAACCCTCAGTAGCAACATGTAGCAGCAACACTAAACATGTATAACCCTAAGTAGCAACATGTAGCAGCAACATTAACCATTTAGAACCCTCAGTAGCAACATGTAGCAGCAGAAACATTAACCATTTAGAACTCTCAGTAGCAACATGTAGCAGCAACATTAACCATTTAGAACCCTCAGTAGCAACATGTAGCAGCAGAAACATTAACCATTTAGAACTCTCATTAGCAACATGTAGCAGCAGAAACATTAACCATTTAGAACTCTCAGTAGCAACATGTAGCAGCAACACTAACCATTTAGAACTCTCAGTAGCAACATGTAGCAGCAACACTAACCATTTATAACCCTCAGTAGCAACATGTAGCAGCAACACTAACCATTTAGAACTCTCAGTAGCAACATGTAGCAGCAACACTAAACATGTATAACCCTCAGTAGCAACATGTAGCAGCAACACTAACCATTTAGAACCCTCAGTAGCAACATGTAGCAGCAGAAACATTAACCATTTAGAACTCTCAGTAGCAACATGTAGCAGCAACATTAACCATTTAGAACCCTCAGTAGCAACATGTAGCAGCAGAAACATTAACCATTTAGAACTCTCTGTAGCAACATGTAGCAGCAACACTAACCATTTAGAACCCTCAGTAGCAACATGTAGCAGCAGAAACATTAACCATTTAGAACTCTCAGTAGCAACATGTAGCAGCAACACTAAACATGTATAACCCTCAGTAGCATCATGTAGCAGCAACACTAACCATTTAGAACTCTCAGTAGCAACATGTAGCAGCAACATTAACCATTTATAACCCTCAGTAGCAACATGTAGCAGCATAAACAATAACCATTTAGAACCCTCAGTACCCTCAGTAGCAACATCCAGCAGCAACACTAAACATTTATAACCCTCAGTAGCAACATGTAGCAACATGTAGCAGCAGCAACACTGTATATACTGCACTCAATACCATCTACTGTATCTTGCCTATGCCGCTCTGTACCATCACTCATTCATATATCTTTATGTACATATTATTTATCCCCTTACACTTGTGTCTATAAGGTAGTAGTTTTGGAATTGTTAGCTAGATTACTTGTTGGTTATTACTGCATTGTCGGAACTAGAAGCACAAGCATTTCGCTACACTTGCATTAACATCTGCTAACCATGTGTATGTGACAAATACAATTTGATTTGATTTAACCATTTAGAACCCTCAGTAGCAACATGTAGCAGCAACACTAACCATTTATAACTCTCAGTAGCAACATGTAGCAGCAACACTAACCATTTAGAACCCTCAGTAGCAACATGTAGCAGCAACACTAACCATTTAGAACTCTCAGTAGCAACATGTAGCAGCAACACTAACCATTTATAACCCTCAGTAGCAACATGTAGCAGCAGAAACAATAACCATTTAGAACTCTCAGTAGCAACATGTAGCAGCAACACTAACCATTTAGAACCCTCAGTAGCAACATGTAGCAGCAGCAACATTAACCATTTAGAACTCTCAGTAGCAACATGTAGCAGCAGCAACATTAACCATTTAGAACCCTCAGTAGCAACATGTAGCAGCAACACTAACCATTTAGAACCCTCAGTAGCAACATGTAGCAGCAACACTAAACATGTATAACCCTAAGTAGCAACATGTAGCAGCAACATTAACCATTTAGAACCCTCAGTAGCAACATGTAGCAGCAGAAACATTAACCATTTAGAACTCTCAGTAGCAACATGTAGCAGCAACATTAACCATTTAGAACCCTCAGTAGCAACATGTAGCAGCAGAAACATTAACCATTTAGAACTCTCATTAGCAACATGTAGCAGCAGAAACATTAACCATTTAGAACTCTCAGTAGCAACATGTAGCAGCAACACTAACCATTTAGAACTCTCAGTAGCAACATGTAGCAGCAACACTAACCATTTATAACCCTCAGTAGCAACATGTAGCAGCAACACTAACCATTTAGAACTCTCAGTAGCAACATGTAGCAGCAACACTAAACATGTATAACCCTCAGTAGCAACATGTAGCAGCAACACTAACCATTTAGAACTCTCAGTAGCAACATGTAGCAGCAACATTAACCATTTATAACCCTCAGTAGCAACATGTAGTAGCAGAAACAATAACCATTTAGAACCCTCAGTACCCTCAGTAGCAACATCCAGCAGCAACACTAAACATTTATAACCCTCAGTAGCAACATGTAGCAACATGTAGCAGCAGCAACACTGTATATACTGCACTCAATACCATCTACTGTATCTTGCCTATGCCGCTCTGTACCATCACTCATTCATATATCTTTATGTACATATTCTTTATCCCCTTACACTTGTGTCTATAAGGTAGTAGTTTTGGAATTGTTAGCTAGATTACTTGTTGGTTATTACTGCATTGTCGGAACTAGAAGCACAAGCATTTCCCTACACTTGCATTAACATCTGCTAACCATGTGTATGTGACAAATAAAATTTGATTTGATTTAACCATTTAGAACCCTCAGTAGCAACATGTAGCAGCAACACTAACCATTTATAACTCTCAGTAGCAACATGTAGCAGCAACACTAACCATTTAGAATCCTCAGTAGCAACATGTAGCAGCAAGAGCAACATTAACCAGTGACAACGACAATCAAAATAAAAAGAATCAGAGCACAGTTGAAACAGTAGATCCATTACACAAAATCTGAATTTCCAATGAGGATTTAACCCAGTGTTTTTACCCAAAAGCCTTAGACTTCTCTGTTTCCATCTACCGGGCCCTGCTCTAACTTAGGACCAAGGCAAGGCCCTGGGTACTTTTACACTAGCATTTACATAACAATGGCTGACTGCGGACTTTAACACCGTCTCCCAGATCAACAGGCTTCATGATGCAGAGGTTATTGATTCTGCTCGCCACAAGTTTTTAGTGTCACACTCCTGATGGAAACACAATAACACTAAAGCTAACATTAATATAAAACACTGACAGCCCACTGGTTTAACCAATCATGCAGAACTCATTACATCATATATATTCATTCAATGCTTCTGGCTTCACTGCCAGCCATCAAGATGCAACACTATGACTAAATGATTGGTATAATAATCTACAACACTATAAACACTGTAAATTATTTGCGTTGTAATCTGGAGGTAATGCATGCTTCGGATTGGAAGGTGCCTTATGTTACGAGGAAGTAGAACAGATGGATGTCTTTCTTTGGCCCAAGAGCTTTAGAGTAAACCAGATCATCTACAACACCAGGGTATACTATAAAATCATCTTTGTAACTGAAGGGAACCGGAAGGTGACCTCTCTCGTTACTTTGCTACAATGACCTGTAGAGTACAGTGGTTCTTCCTTTAAAAGTTGCGGCGTACTGCAGCGCAGATTGCGGGGTGCGGCAGAATGTTGTGGCACGTTATTAAAGTGTCAGCCATTGTTGCCAGAACGAACCAATTTACCACCATCTACCACAATCTGCCACCATCTACCACAATATGCCACAATCTGCCACCATCTACCACAATCTGTCACAATCTGCCACCATCTACCACAAACGGTCACGGCTCAACACGTTTAAAGGAAGAACCATGGTATAAATCAGCAAGGGAGAGTGGGAGTATTAACCCCAGAATCCTGGCCAAAGTCCCACCCTGGCGTGCTCACGTAGGGCGGCGCACAATTGACCCAGCATTGTCTGGGCTTGGCCGGGGTAGGCCGTCATTGTAAATAAGAATTTGTTCTTAAACTGACTTGCCTAGTTAAATAAAGGTTAAATTAAAAATAAATAAGCACCCATTCCCAATCCCTTCTCTGAATAATTGGCTCAACAGATCCCTGTCTGGGCTCTCTTTGCTGGTGTGTGCTGAATACTCTGTCCTAAATGTCTGACATTCATCACCCAGGTCAATGTTATAGTCATGTCGCCGTTGAATAAAGGGCTGAGTTATGTCCCCTGTCCCCTGTCCCCTGTCCCCTCCGACCCCAAAACACGGTTAAATCGCCTGGAGATCTTTCAAAGGCACCTGATACATCAAAGTCATTATTGAAATCATGATTTAATCTAAGTTAATGGACCTGAGATAGTGATCTAACGATCACGATTACCTCCTTACAAGAGCGTGAGTGATGATGACCGATTCTTTTCTCTCAAGGGTGGGGTGTTTGTTCTTTACCTGCTTCCCAAATTACACTCTATTCCCTATACAATTTGTATGTTTGGGTTGGGAATGTTAAGCTTGCTTGTTGTAGTACAGTACTGTACCCTGTCCATGTGTGTGTGTCTCTCTCTATGTATATATCTGTGTGTTGTCCCCCTCTCATCCATTTCTCACCTTTTCCTGGATCCATTGCCGCCTCCTTCCAGTGTCTGTAGGGAGGGCAGAGAAGTCTAACTCAGCTGCTATCTACTTGGCCCTCTCCAGCCCCCGGGCATGGCTTGACAAGGGCAACCATCTCAACACCCACAGCCGCTCCTCTACTGCAGACTCCTCCTGCCTCTCTCCTAGACCAGCACACCCAGAGACCACTACCACCACCTCACATGGCTCTGGTCAAAAGTAGAGCATTACATAGTCTCCCGAGTGGTGCACCGAGTGGTGCAGCAGGCTTCATTACAGACCCTGGTTCAATCCTGGGTTGAATCACAACCGGCCGTGATTGGGAGTCCAATAGGGCGGCGCACAATTGACCCAGCATCGCCAGGGTAGGCCGTCAATGTAAATAAGAATTGGTTTATAACTGACTTGCCTAGTTAAATAAAGGTTCAATAAAATAAACAGGGAATATTTGAGAAACAGCCTTTGTGTTGAGGCTGGTGGAGGTGAATGCCTGCCAACACGCCCAAATGCCAGTCCAGTCCAAGGGCTCTATATTACTATGGGTGAAAAGTACTGACTGGAACCTATTCTAAGTTACTATTTACTGTTCATAGTCCAGTATCCTTTGGCCTGTGATTTTCAGCCCAACCACTAGATAAGTAATACAATAGAAAAATATATTTAGTTAAGAAAACAACACCACTAGAAAGTAATATGATTTAGGACACCTTGTATCTCTTGACACCGTATTGTCTTAAAACATACTGTAGAGCTCAGTGAGTTAGTGAATAACAGCTACATGTAGTTGGGAAGAGGTAGTACTGCATGACCCATATTCACAACAGACCTGTTTTGCTAATTCTATCTTATTGTCATAGCATGCGCCGAGTGCCATTCCCTGTTCTAAGAAAGCTACTTACAAAGCTGCTGGGTTCGATAGAGTACTATGTCCATATGGAGAAATGACTTAATGTGTCCAGAGGGAAGACCAGAGACATTAAACACAACAATGTAGTGTATTAGCTATGCCAAGGAAATGTTAGAACCCAGGCAGTATTAGAACATGAGAGAGAGTGTGAGTGTGAGTGTGTGAGTGTGTGTGTGTGTGTGTGTGTGTGTGTGTGTGTGTGTGTGTGTGTGTGTGTGTGTGTGTGTGTGTGTGTGTGTGTGTGGAATTGGGAATCAAGGGGAAGGCATTACCCCAAAAAAAGACTTTAATCAAACCAAAAATCCTAACACATCCCAAATCCTATTTTCTCTAGAGTATGTGACATCAGGCATTGTTTCTGCTCTATGGATATATGTGGGCCTGATACCGTTTCTACTTCACATGTCAGGGTTCCATTACTGTTTCTGAGCAATGACCCAATGACAATGGAAGACATTTGATCACCTAAACGGTCACATTTAGATTGTATGAAATGCATAAATTTTCCTCTTGATAAATATAAGTCATCAACTAGAAGCCTGCATTACCCATAATTCATACCCTATGACAATTATTCAGTAGCACATCAATACTCGAGACAGATTCAGCCAACCCAGCCTTAATCCATGCTTCTTCAGCTGTGTTGGGTTGCCTGCGTGGTGCTCAGCATGTACTGTATGGCTGGAGTAGTGTGGTTGTCAGCTCCCATTTTAAACTGGCCCGCTAACAGCTATGGGATTTATATTGTTAAGCAGGTGGTCCCTGGGCTGTCAGGGCCTCAGAGCTAAGAGACAGGGGAGAGAGCGAAAGAAGTCATGTGACTATTTAAGTCCAAATGTCAGCTGCTTTCAGCTCCTTGAAAAAAGCCTTAAATGGAGCCATCAAAATGAAAGACCCACTAGCAGCATCTAAGCTTGTCTTTCGGGCTCGCGTCAAATTATTACATTTTTATTACACATCAAGAAATTCCGTCTGATTGAGAGAGAGCTGTTTTTAGACAGTAAACTTATTTTATCTAACCACAACCTTTGAAAGAAACAGCTGAAACGTTCAGAGTTGATTCTAGGGATTTGCATCCTGTGCTGTAAAAAGTGGGATGGCACTGTCGTTCATCTGATGTGCTTTTTCTCATTGATATGATTCAAAAGTACGTTTTGGTTCGTTCAACCTATTCTATTGAATTGTCTCAAATCAAATAACAAATTTGACAGATCAATATGATTTTTTTAATTGTATGAAAGCTTGTAAATTGCTTTCAACACCTAATGTGCATTCGCATTGCAAAGCGCTCGGTGCAAAGTAGCGGTGGCAACCAATCAGAAGAGTTGGAGTCATGGCCTAGTGTGGGCGTGTCTTTCAATTAGTTATTTTTGGCTACCAATAAGAGTCAATATAATTTCAGGATTTTTTTTTTTTTTTAATGATTACCCTGCCAGCACTGAAACTTAAATGATATCTGCATAAATACTGTAATACTAAAGAGCCTGGAAAGGTTTCCATTGATGAGCTCACGGGGTGGCAGGGTAGCCTAGTGGTTAGAGTGTTGGACTAGTAACTGGAAGGTTGCAAGTTCAAACCCCCGAGCTGACAAGGTACAAATCTGTCGTTCTGCCCTGAACAGACAGTTAATCCACTGTTCCTAGGCCGTCATTGAAAATAAGAATTTGTTCTTAACTGACTTGCCTAGTTAAAATAAAATCACCATTTGGTTACAATTGTAACAAGTTAACATCTTATGTGCATTATGTTATGGAACTAACTTAATATTTGGATTAACAGGAAATTGATTATATTTCTTTCCAATTAATTCCAAAGTAAAAAATCTACCACATGAAAAAATGGGCTCTATACCGTATATATGAATATATATATATATATATATATATATATATATATATATATATATATATATATATATATAGTTAGTAGTTATGTTTTTTATTAGGTTTAACCAAAGAAAGGAAAAGGTTGAAACTTGAAATATAGATTAATCAAATATAACATTTGACTTTGAATCCTATATTTGTTTTCAACAAATGTACAAAAAAAATTACATTGAGAAAACCATTTACTTGTAAACAGTTGATAATTTTTTTAGGTTGATCGAAAATACTTTTACAAACAATGCAGAAGTAGTCAACAGCTGAACCAAGACAAGAGAAGACAGGGTGAACATCATGGTTGTGAAACCAATCAAAGTACGATCCAGAAAGACTGCAATCTGGTTCATTCAAATCAGCCTGTAATTGTCAAAAAATATTTCCAATGGTGCTCATTTCACAGATTTTTTTCTTCTCTCACTTAGCCACTCTCCCAAAGCTGTTATATAATCTCTGAAAGCTGTGAATATATCATGTAACTGCAATGTACCGTTAAAACCTGGTTACTCAGAAATATTGAACATCTGTTCTGATACACAGGGCACCATGAAGAATAGCTTTGATGCCAGTTTTATGTAATGCATATTTATAGCCAAAATGTTACTGGGCCTTACAGAACCTGCCTCTACATCTGTAGCAAAGCAGTGCTTGGTGCTGGTTACTAACACTGTGATTAAGGATGGAGAAGCCCCCTGTTCACCTCTAGTGGCTGGTTACTAACACTGTGATTAAGGATGGAGAAGCCCCCTGTTCACCTCTAGGGGCTGGTTACTAACACTGTGATTAAGGATGGAGAAGCCCCCTGTTCACCTCTAGTGGCTGGTTACTAACACTGTGATTAAGGATGGAGAAGCCCCCTGTTCACCTCTAGTGGCTGGTTACTAACACTGTGATTAAGGATGGAGAAGCCCCCTGTTCACCTCTAGGGGCTGGTTACTAACACTGTGATTAAGGATGGAGAAGCCCCTGTTCACCTCTAGGGGCTGGTTAATAACACTGTGATTAAGGATGGAGAAGCCCCCTGTTCACCTCTAGCGGCTGGTTAATAACACTGTGATTAAGGCTGGAGAAGCCCCTGTTCACCTCTAGGGGCTGGTTAATAACACTGTGATTAAGGATGGAGAAGCCCCCTGTTCACCTCTAGCGGCTGGTTAATAACACTGTGATTAAGGCTGGAGAAGCCCCCTGTTCACCTCTAGTGGCTGGTTACTAACACTGTGATTAAGGATGGAGAAGCCCCCTGTTCACCTCTAGTGGCTGGTTACTAACACTGTGATTAAGGATGGAGAAGCCCACTGTTCACCTCTAGGGGCTGGTTAATAACACTGTGATTAAGGATGGAGAAGCCCCCTGTTCACCTCTAGGGGCTGGTTACTAACACTGTGATTAAGGATGGAGAAGCCCCCTGTTCACCTCTAGTGGATGGTTACTAACACTGTGATTAAGGATGGAGAAGCCCCCTGTTCACCTCTAGTGGCTGGTTACTAACACTGTGATTAAGGATGGAGAAGCCCACTGTTCACCTCTAGCGGCTGGTTAATAACACTGTGATTAAGGATGGAGAAGCCCCCTGTTCACTGCTAATAGGATTCATTGCTGTTTGCATCAGTCCAGTTTCCTGTCTTGGTTTCAGTAACCTCTAAAACATCCTGAAAGCCTGGCTGGAAGGTGTCCAGATACACATGTTACTTTTCTTCCCCTGTTCCCTAAAAAGAAACATCGATTTTGTAGTTGTATATGTAGTAGTTTCTGTTTTTGTCCAGAAGATGTTAAAGGCTGACTTTATAGGATATGGGATTCTAGGCGCAAGGTATGGTTAGCTGGATGACAAGAGTTGACGGTAATGCCCGTTAATACCGTTGGAGGATGTTGTCACCCCAGCACAGCAGAATTGGAATAGCAGAGCTGAGCTGAGTAAAGTGCCTGCCTCTTTGGGGCTCCCGGTACACCTGTACAGCAGCGCTGTCATGACGATTTCACGGATTCACACCAAGCTTCACCAACTCTCTCTGCCGCAGGCTCCAGCTCCCTTAAACCAAGCAAATCCAAGCTTTACTGACTGAAAGCTCCAATAAAAAACTAGTAATAGAAAAATATATATTTTTTTCCAGTTTTCCAATAGCGTTTGAGGAGGTTAGAGTGGCGGTGGATTTTTGTTACAGTATATCTAGAGTCATTCATTATTGTTATTGTTTGCATTACAACTTGGGAATAACAACTTCCTAAACATAAGTAGTTAGTGTATGTTAATAATGTGGGGGTGGGGGGATTAACAAGTGCTGTGTGACCATTGTGTTTAGGCTACTCTATATCCAGGATCAATGCTGAGGATACCGATACCTCTACTTCTGACTCAATGATAGAGAGCCTATTTAACACAAAGGACACAACACAAGGGACACAACACAAGGGACACAACACAGGGGACACAACACAAGGGACACAACACAAGGGACACAACACAAGGAACCCAACACAAGGAACCCAACACAAGGGACACAACACAAGGGACACAACACAAGGGACACAACACAAGGGACACAACACAAGGGACACAACACAAGGGACACAACACAAGGGACCCAACACAAGGGACACAACACAAGGGACACAACACAAGGGACACAACACAAGGGACACAACACAAGGGACCCAACACAAGGGACACAACACAAGGGACACAACACAAGGGACACAACACAAGGGACCCTACACAAGGGACCTTACACAAGTAACACAACACAAGGCATCCAACACAAGGGACCCAACACAAGGGACACAACACAAGGGACACAACAAGACATGGATTAGATGGAGTATTCATCCATTTGAACCGTTAGTATGTCTGGCATCACCACAGGATGTCATCATCACTGTCATGTTTTCCAACTGTCCAACTATGGAGATCAAATCCACTGTGTGCCACCAACCATCCACTCTTCATGCTGTTCTTTAGAGCTGAAGACATTTATCTAGATTTGAAGTGAAATAAATGTGACTACCATGCCTGGATTAATTAAGTGCCAGATTGCATAATGCATATGGTAGAGAGAATTTGACTTTAATTTGCACTTTCCTATGTTTTCCATAATTATCAAGATGCTTTCTTGTCCATGAATTGAAGTTGAATTCATAATGGCCCAATGATCTCTGGTTTAGAGTAATGCAGAGACACTGCTTGGTAAGCTTGAAGTTGAATTTATAATGGCTCAATGATCCCTGGTTTAGAGTAATGCAGAGACACTGCTTGGTAAGCTTATCACATTGTTTAATAGTTACTGTTTTTTTTACTCTTCAGTAAAATGCTTTCTCTGTTCTCCCTTAATCAACACTGGGATTTATTTTGAATGTCTTTTTTTCCCCCACATAGAGTGATATTTCAAATCTATATTAGAGAGAGAGAGATCAGGCCTGGCAGATTGAAGTCACACTCCTCCAAAGTGAGCTTGGCAGCACACACCCATGAAGATTCCAAATAAGCACATGCATACTATGGATGAGTTTCCACAGACAGCCCATTTCTGATCATTTGCCCAATTACTGGCAAAAGAGCTTTTTTACCCCTTCAAACATTCAACCTCCAGCTGCGTACCCCTTCTAGCACCAGGGTTAGAGCACTCTCAAATGTTGTTTTTTGCCATCATTGTAAGCCTGCCACACACACACACTATACATTTATTAAACATAAGAATGAGTGTGAGTTTTTGTCACAACCAGGCTTGTGAGAAGTGACAAAGAGCTCTTATAGGACCAGGGCACAACAATAATATAATAATAATCAATGATTATGCTCTTTATTTAACCATCTTACCTATAAAACTGTATTTGTTCATTGAAAATAGTGAATAACTCACCACAGGTTAATGAGAAGGGTGTGCTTGAAAGGATGCATATAACTCTGCAATGTTGGGTTGTATTGGAGAGAGTCTCAGTCTTAAATCATTTTCCACACAGTCTGTGCCTGTATTTAGTTTTCATGCTAGTGAGGGCCGAGAATCCACTCTCACATAGGTACGTGGTTGCAAAGGGCATCAGTGTCTTAACAGCGGGATTTGCCAAGGCAGGATACTCTGAGCGCAGACTAATACAGAAATCTGACAGTGACTTCTGATTAAATAAATTTTCACAGAACTGCTTGTTGCAATTTCAATGAGGCTCTCTTGTTCAGATATCGGTAAGTGGACTGGAGGCAGAGCATGAAACTTGTCATCATGCAAGCGGTCAGACAAGTGAAAATCATGGTCAGTAAAGAAAACGTTTAGCTCGTCTCTCAATTTAAAAAAACATGCCAATACTTTGCCCCTTGACAACCAACTTCTGTATGTTGTAAAAGCGTTACATGGTCGCTGCCCATATCCTTGCATAGTGCAGAAAATACACAAGAGTTCAGGGGCCTTGCTATAACACATTTTACCATTTTCACTGTAGTGTCCAAAACGTCTTTCAAGCTGTCAGGCATTCCCTTGGCAGGAAGAGCCTCTCGGTGGATGCTGCAGTGTACCCAAGTGGCATCGGGAGAAACTGCTTGCACACGCGTTACCATTCCACTATGTGTCCCTGTCATGGCTTTTGCACCATCAGTACAGATACCAACATGAGCAGCAGCTACGTTTGGCTACATACGTGGAATTCCCGCGAGAGAGTAACGGTTAATGTGATTGGATGTTAATTATTTGACGGTTTGGCGGTTTAATTCGATTTTTTGTCAGTGAAATGAGGCTCCTCAGGCGAGAAAAACACCTCACCCAAATGTATAGCCCAGTTGGAAAATATAAATGGACTGTTTGCAAATGTGAATCAAATTTCATTTGGCTTACCCCCGACGGCATTGTAGGTAGCCCAGTTTGGGAGTACCTGCAGTAGTAGATCAGACCACTGCTAAACATAAATATCTACTGACCGTTTCTGTAGTTGCATTGGCAAATATTCATAATTAGTCAGGAGGTTTTAAATAGACCTGTTTTATTGTAATTGGTCAATGGGCACTGATTGGACTTGTGTGCTGGTATTTATAAAAATATTTGTCATAGCGATCACACTAAATGGCATATCAATAATATAATGTTGTATGTATTTCATTAAAATACATTTGTTTTGAGCTTTTCAAATCAAATCAAATGACATTTTGTTGGTCACGTACTGTACACATGTTTAGCAGATGTTATTGCGGATGTGGTGAAATGCTTGTGCTTCTAGTTCAGAAAGTGCAGCAATATCTAACAAGTAATATCTAACAATTTCACGACAAATACCTAATAAACACAAATCTAAGTAAAGGAATGTAATTAAGAATATATACATATTATATGGACAAGCAAACAGCAAGCTGTGAGTGCATTCATTAAACTGTACTGTAACATTTTAACATTGCTCTGACAAGTATATATGACTAAATATGTACTGTTCCTTAATTACAGTTTTATAGACGGAAGCGAAAACACTAAATTGTTCTGTAAAGCATTAAGGGTGCTCCCAAAAGAGGAAATGTGCATTTATATGGCAAATATGATGTTAATGCACACACACACACACACACACTAACACATACTGCATGCCCGTAACAGTGACACTTCCGTCCCTCTCCTCACCCCTACCTGGGCTCGAACCAAGGGCACTCTGAACACATCAACAACAGTCCCCTTCGAAGAATCGTTACCTATCGCTCCGTAAAAGCAGCTACTTCAAGGTCTCAGAGTGAGTGATATCACCGATTGAAATGCTGCTAGCGTGCACCACTAACTAGCCAGCCATTTCACACCGGTTACACACACACACACACACACACACACACACACACACACACACACACACACACACACACACACACACACACACACACACACACACACACACACACACACACACAGTAGCAAATCTAATTTGGAGTTTTGTCAGTCTACATAATGCTTTTCTCCTCTCAAACATTCATGCAAAGCAAATGCCTCTCTCATAATGTCCAGGGAATAGGTAGTTGGCTTCAAATCACTAAAATAGCCTCTCATTTCTATTGGGGGTTGAAGAATGTCTGCAAAAAAATCCATTTGTACCGATGACAGGGCCTTGGCAGGCTGCAGATCAGCCACTGAGATTCTCATCACATTAGCCCTCAGCGAGCAGCTCCCTGGTCCACTAATATATATAGAGAACAGGCTCCCTGGTCCGACCAATCTGATTCCACGCTTCAAGACTGCTTCGAACACATGGGTTGGGATATGTTCCGCATTGCGTCCAACAACAACATTGACGAATACGGTGATTCGGTGAGCGAGATCATTAGAAAGTGCATCGGCGATGTCGTACCCACAGCAACTATTAAAACATTCCCAAACCAGAAAACGTGGATTGATGGCAGCATTCGCACGAAACTGAAAGCGCGAACCACTGCTTTTAACCAGGGCAAGGTGACCGGAAACATGACCGAATACAAACAGTGTAGCTATTCCCTCCGCAAGGCAATCAAACAAGCTAAGTGTCAGTATAGAGACAAAGTAGAGTTGCAATTAAACGGCTCAGACACAAGAGGTATGTGGCAGGGTCTACAGTCAATCATGGAATCTAAAAAGAAAACTAGCCCCGTCGCGGACCAGGATGTCTTGCTCTCAGACAGACTAAATAACTTCTTTGCTTGCTTTGAGGACAATACAGTGCCACCGACACAGCCCGCTACCAAAACCTGTGGACTGTCCTTCACTGCAGCCGACGTGAGTAAAACATTTAAACGTGTTAACCCTCGCAAGGCTGCAGGCCCAGACGGCATCCCCAGCCGCGTTCTCAGAGCATGCGCAGACCAGCTGGCTGGTGTGTTTACGGACATATTCAATCAATCCTTATCCCAGTCTGCTGTCCCGACATGCTTCAAGAGGGCCACCATTGTTCCCGTTCCCAAGAAAGCTAAGGTAACTGAGCTAAACTACTACCGCCCCGTAGCACTCACTTCCGTCATCATGAAGTGCTTTGAGAGACTAGTCAAGGACCATGTCACCTCCACCCTACCTGACACCCTAGACCCACTCCAATTTGCCTACCGCCCCAATAGGTCCACAGACGACACAATCGCAACCGCACTGCACACTGCCCTAACCCATCTGGACAAGAGGAATACCTATGTGAGAATGCTGTTCATCGACCACAGCTCAGCATTTAACACCATAGTACCCTCCAAACTCGTCGTCAAGCTCGAGACCCTGGGTCTCGACCCCGCCCTGTGCAACTGGGTAGTGGACTTCCTGACGGGCCGCTCCCAGGTGGTGAGGGTAGGTAACAACATCTCCACCCCGCTGATCCTCAACACTGGGGCCCACAAGGATGCGTTCTGAGCCCTCTCCTGCACTCCTTGTTCACCCACGACTGTGTGGCCATGCACGCCTCCAACTCAATCATCAAGTTTGCGGACGACACTACAGTGGTAGGTTTGATTACCAACAACGACGAGACGGCCCACATGGAGGAGGTGAGGGCCCTCGGAGTGTGGTGTCAGGAAAATAACCTCACACTCAACGTCAACAAAACAAAGTAGATGATCGTGGACTTCAGGAAACAGCAGAGGGAGCACCCCCCTATCCACATCGACAGGACAGTAGTGGAGAGGGTAGAAAGTTTTAAGTTCCTCGGCATACACATCACGGACAAACTGAATTGGTCCAACCACACAGAACGCATTGTGAAGAAGGTGCAGCAGCGCCTCTTCAACCTCAGGAGGTTGAAGAAATTCGGCTTGTCACCAAAAGCACTCACAAACATTTACAGACGCACAATCGAGAGCATCCTGTCGGGCTTTATCACCGCCTTGTACAGCAAATACTCCGCCCACAACCGTAAGGCTCTCCAGAGGGTAGTGAGGTCTGAACCACTCATCACCGGGGGCAAACTACCTGCCCTCCAGGTCACCTACAACACCCGATGTTGCAGGAAGGCCATAAAGATTATCAAGGACAACAACCACCCGAGCCACTGCCTGTTCACCCCGCTATCATCCAGAAGGCGAGGTCAGTACAGGTGCATCAAAGCAGGGACCGAGACAGAAAAACAGCTTCTATCTCAAGGCCATCAGACTGTTAAACAGCCACCACTGCTGTGAACATACTGACTCAACTCCAGCCACATTAATAATGAAAATTGATGTAAAAAATGTATCACTAGCCACTTTAAACAATGCCACTTAATATATATTTTACATAGCCTACATTACTTATCTCATATGTATATAGTGTACTCTCTATACCATCTACTGCATCTTGCCATCTTTATGTAATACATGAATCACTAGCCACTTTAAACTATGCCACTTTTATGTTTACATACCCTACATTACTCATTTCATATGTATATACTGTACTCGATACCATCTACTGCATCTTGCCTATGCCATTCTGTACCATCACTCATTCATATATCTTAATGTACATATTCTTTATCCCTTTACACTTGTGTGTATAAGGTAGTAGTTGTGGAATTGTTAGGTTAGATTAGTAGTTGGTTATGACTGCATTGTCGGAACTAGAAGCACAAGCATTTCACTACACTCGCATTAACATCTTCTAACCATGTGTATGTGACAAATAAAATTTGATTTGATTTAATATATATAGAGAACAGGCTCCCTGGTCCACTAATATATATATAGAGAACAAGCTCCCTGGTCCACTAATATATATATAGAGAACAGGCTCCCTGGGCCATTAATATATAGAGAGAACAGGCTCCCTGGTCCACTAATATATATAGAGAACAGGCTCCCTGGGCCATTAATATATATAGAGACGAGGCTCCCTGGTCCGCTAATTTATATAGAGAACAGGCTTCCTGGTCCACTAATATATATAGAGAACAGGCTCCCTGGGCCATTAATATATATAGAGAACAGGCTCCCTGGTCCGCTAATTTATATAGAGAACAGGCTCCCTAGTCCGCTAATTTATATAGAGAACAGGCTCCCTGGTCCACTAATATATATAGAGAAACAGGCTTCCTGGGCCATTAATATATATAGAGAACAGGCTCCCTGGGCCATTAATATATATAGAGAACAGGCTCCCTGGTCCGCTAATTTATATAGAGAACAGGCTCCATGGTCCACTAATATATATAGAGAACAGGCTCCCTGGGCCATTAATATATATAGAGAACAGGCTCCCTGGTCCACTAATATATATAGAGAACAGGCTCCCTGGGCCATTAATATATATAGAGAACAGGCTCCCTGGTCCGCTAATTTATATAGAGAACAGGCTCCCTGGTCCACTAATATATATAGAGAACAGGCTGCTGACCGTCCCTCTGCATTTCCTCCCTCTGCTGAGAAAAGGGGACAGTCTTCCAGATGGCTAAACTCAAGTCCCACTGCATTATTTCTGCCTTATGTACCAATTCATGTTACTCCTGTGACCAGCGAAAGTGATAAGACACAAGCTGCTGATAATAACAACACAAGCTTATCCGAACAATTTGCTATTCTCACTCATTGCAGCTGTAATGTTGGTTGCAGCATGTGGAAATAGGAAGAACGCACATTTTATGGCTTGTAAAGGTGTTGCAACAAAAGCGTGGAGAGTGCTGAATATCAACTTAAACATGAACTTACACATAAAACAGCAGCTCTTTGCTGTATTCGTTGTCTCACTCTAGTCATGGTTTTAAAAGGTTTGAAATCTCACAGTATTAACTTCCCTGTTCATTAAAAAAAAGTGGCTTGTTTTTACAGTCCACAACTCGAGGAAACTGTGCAGACAAGGTGATCTGAGATATCAGGCAGTGTTCACCTTCAGACACATAAAATGTTACCCTGAATGATTCAGTTGCCCGACGATGATGGAACCGATGGCCTTATATTAAAGATGTGGTGGCCATTTTGAGTTCTTCTCCCATTTTCAACAGGAAATAATTGTTGATTAAATTGTAGATGTAAAGATCAGAGATCTGGGATAATTCATTGCTGGCTGAACATCTTACTAACAGAATCTAGGTTACGGTCGTTCACTGGTGTGTCACAACAATCTCCTGAACACGTACGTGATTTGTGATTGACGCTTGATTTCTGTCACAACTTTCCACTGAACAAACGTCACATAGTACTTATTCATTACCAGAAGTCACCCTGATACATGGTAGAGAGATTAAAATGACCAAAGAGTAGACTACAACCAAAGTCAAGAGGACAATATGAACATGAATGTGCTGTACAGTATATGTTAAACACCCTTAAATAGACTGTACAAACACTGTACTGCACCTTGAATAGTTCTGTACACACACTGCACTCTGTACTGCACCTTGAATAGTTCTGTACACACACTGCACTCTGTACTGCACCTTGAATAGTTCTGTACACACACTGCACTCTGTACTGCACCTTGAATAGTTCTGTACACACACTGCACTCTGTACTGCACCTTGAATAGTTCTGAACACACACACTGCACTCTGTACTGCACCTTGAATAGTTCTGTACACACACTGCACTCTGTACTGCACCTTGAATAGTTCTGTACACACACTGCACTCTGTGCTGCACCTTGAATAGTTCTGTACACACACTGCACTCTGTGCTGCACCTTGAATAGTTCTGTACACACACTGTACTCTGTACTGCAAGGCCAACACATGTTGAATGTCAAAGCAGAGGTGTCTAATGCTTCTGAACTTCTAGTCCCTCTATCTCTTCTGACCTTTCAGGCTTTGCAACTCCAACCGTTTTCTGTTCCATTTCACCTTTAAAGAAAACAAACATGTTCAATTATAGATCACTTAATGATTTAGTTTAATATGCAGGCTGGCATCCCATTGCCGAAGGGGGGAGTAAGACTCCTACTTGTTTTTACCCCATTGAATGGGGCTCTGGTAATTCGATCCAGTCTCGTGTTCATCAGACAGAAGGAAACGTTGCTCTCGTCTTAGACTGATTATTAAGGACATAGCGTGCGGAGGCACACGGTGTCTACGGAGAGGCTTTTATTTGAAAACGGTCATGGATAATGCACATTATAATTGGCCCCAACACGGAACAATACATCTGAGTGTGTTCAAAGCGAAGGGAGCCAATCACACGATTCATCCTCTATGCTGATGGTGTGTGTGTGTGTGTGTGTGTGTGTGTGTGTGTGTGTGTGTGTGTGTGTGTGTGTGTGTGTGTGTTGCTCTATGCTGATGGTGTGTGTGTGTGTTGCTCTATGCTGATGGTGTGTGTGTGTTGCTCTATGCTGATGGTGTGTGTGTGTGTGTGTGTGTGTGTGTGTGTGTGTGTGTGTGTGTGTGTGTGTGTGTGTGTGTTGCTCTATGCTGATTGTGTGTGTGTGTGTGTGTGTGTGTGTGTCCTCTATGCTGATGGTGTGTGTGTGTTCCTCTATGCTGATGGTGTGTGTGTGTGTGTGTGTGTGTGTGTGTGTGTGTGTGTGTGTGTATGTTCCTCTATGCTGATGGTGTGTGTGTGTTGCTCTATGCTGATGGTGTGTGTTCCTCTATGCTGATGGTGTGTGTTCCTCTATGCTGATGGTGTGTGTTCCTCTATGCTGATGGTCTGTGTTGCTCTATGCTGATGGTGTGTGTGTTGCTCTATGCTGATGGTGTGTGTGTGTGTTGCTCTATGCTGATGGTGTGTGTGTGTGTGTGTGTGTGTGTGTGTGTGTATGTTCCTCTATGCTAATGGTGTGTGTGTGTTGCTCTATGCTGATGGTGTGTATTCCTCTATGCTGATGGTGTGTGTGTGTGTGTGTTGCTCTATGCTGATGGTGTGTGTTCCTCTCTGCTGATGGTGTGTGTTCCTCTATGCTGATGGTGTGTGTTCCTCTATGCTGATGGTGTGTGTTCCTCTATGCTGATGGTCTGTGTTCCTCCATGCTGATGGTGTGTGTTCCTCTATGCTGATGGTGTGTGTGTTCCTCTATGCTGATGGTGTGTGTGTTCCTCTATGTCGATGGTGTGTGTCCCTCTATGCCGATGGTGTGTGTTCCTCTATGCTGATGGTGTGTGTTCCTCTATGCTGATGGTGTGTGTGTTCCTCTATGCTGATGGTGTGTGTGTTCCTCTATGCTGATGGTGTGTGTGTTCCTCTATGCTGATGGTGTGTGTGTGTTGTTCTATGCTGATGGTGTGTGTGTGTGTGTGTTCCTCTATACTGATGGTGTGTGTGTGTTCCTCTATACTGATGGTGTGTGTGTGTGTTCCTCTATGCTGATGGTGTGTGTGTGTGTGTGTTCCTCTATGCTGATGGTGTGTGTGTGTGTGTGTTCTTCTATGCTGATGGTGTGTGTGTGTGTGTTCCTCTATGCTGATGGTGTGTGTGTGTGTGTTCCTCTATGCTGATGGTGTGTGTGTGTGTGTGTGTGTGTGTGTGTGTGTGTGTGTGTGTGTGTGTTTGTGTGTGTGTGTGTTGCTCTATGCTGATTGTGTGTGTGTGTGTGTGTGTTCCTCTATGCTGATGGTGTGTGTGTGTTCCTCTATGCTGATGGTGTGTGTGTGTGTGTTCCTCTATGCTGACGGTGTGTGTGTGTGTGTTCATCTATGCTGATGGTGTGTGTGTGTGTGTTCCTCTATGCTGATGGTGTGTTTGTGTGTGTGTTCCTCTATGCTGATGGTGTGTGTGTGTGTGTTCCTCTATGCTGATGGTGTGTGTGTGTGTTCCTCTATGCTGATGGTGTGTGTGTGTGTGTGTGTGTGTGTGTGTGTGTGTGTGTGTGTGTGTTGCTCTATGCTGATTGTGTGTGTTGCTCTATGCTGATGGTGTGTGTTCCTCTATTTAGATAGTGTGTGTTCCTCTATGCTGATGGTGTGTGTGTTCCTCTATGCTGATGGTGTGTGTGTTCCTCCATGCTGATGGTGTGTGTGTTCCTCCATGCTGAGTGTGTGTGTTCCTCTATGCTGATGGTGTGTGTGTTCCTCTATGCTGATGGTGTGTGTTGCTCTATGCTGATGGTGTGTGTGTTCCTCTATGCTGATGGTGTGTTTGTGTGTGTGTGTGTGTTGCTCTATGCTGATGGTGTGTGTGTTCCTCCATGCTGATGGTGTGTGTGTGTTCCTCTATGCTGATGGTGTGTGTTCCTCTATGCTGATGGTGTGTGTGTTCCTCTATGCTGATGGTGTGTGTTCCTCTATGCTGATGGTGTATTTTTCCTCTATGCTGATGGTGTGTGTGTTCCTCTATGCTGATGGTGTGTGTGTTCCTCCATGCTGATGATGTGTGTGTTCCTCCATGCTGATGGTGTGTGTGTTGCTCTATGCTGATGGTGTGTGTTCCTCTATGCTGACGGTGTGTGTGTGTGTGTGTGTGTGTGTGTTCCTCTATGCTGATGGTGTGTGTTCCTCTATGCTGATGGTGTGTGTGTTCCTCTATGCTGATGGTGTGTTTGTTCCTCCATGCTGATGGTGTGTATGTTCCTCCATGCTGATGGTGTGTGTGTTCCTCTATGCTGATGGTGTGTGTTCCTCTATGCTGATGGTGTGTGTTCCTCTATGCTGATGGTGTGTTCCTCTATGCTGATGGTGTGACGCAAAACCCTGGCGTACAACACCATCATACACCTGTACTTTATGTACTCATGTACTCTCTCTCTCTCTCTGTCCTCTGTCCTCTCACCTCTATCTCTATCTCTGTCCTCTGTCCTCTCACCTCTATCTCTCTCTCTCTCCTCTGTCCTCTCACCTCTCTCTCTCTCCTCTGTTCTCTCACCTCTCCTCTGTCCTCTGTCCTCTCTCTCTCTCTCTCTCTCCTCTCACCTCTGTCCTCAGTCTCTCCTCTGTCTCTCCTCTGTCCTCTCTCTCTCCTCTCTCTCTGTCCTCTGTCTCCTCTGTCCTCTCACCTCTCCTCTCTCCTTCCACTGTCCTCTCTCTCTCTCTCTCTCTCTCTCTCTCTCTCTCTCTCTCTCTCTCTCTCTCTCTCTCTCTCTCTCTCCCCCCTCTGTCCTCTGTCCTCTGTACTTTCTCTCCTATGTCCTCTCTCTCCTCTGTCCTCTGTTCTCTGTCTCCTCTGTTCTCTGTCTCCTCTGTCCTCTGTCCTCTGTCCTATGTCCTCTCTCCTCTGTCCTCTCTCTCTCACTGTCTCTCTCACACACACACACACACACACACATATATATACACCCACATACAGTTTCACAGATGAACACAAAACTCAAACACATTCGGACAAATCTTTCACACCTCTGCCATACACACACCATACCATCTCCACAGACACACTACCAGCATGCAGCTGTCACCAACACCGTGTCACACACACAGTGCCAGGGCATGGACACTCACCTCTGCAGATGGGCACAGGGAAGTCCCACACGGCGCCTTTCTCCGCGTTGGTGACACAGGTTAGCTGTGGGTGCCCGTCCAGGACGTACCCGGTCACACAGCTGTAGCGAATCTGGTCTCCCACGTTAAAGCGTGTCCCTACCAGGATGCCTTTGGGCGGAACCCCAGGGTTTCCACAGGCACTGATCTGCAGTTCTGACGGGGAGAACAGGGAAGAAAGAGACAGACGTTACACTTTGTTACAACATCTAAGACAGAGAATAGGGAAGAAAGAGACAGCCGTTACGCTTTGTTACAACATCTAAGACAGAGAATAGGGAAGAGGGAGACAGCCATTACGCTTTGTTACAACATCTAAGACAGAGAATAGGGAAGAGGGAGACAGCCGTTATGCTTTGTTACAACATCTAAGACAGAGAATAGGGAAGAGGGAGACAGCCGTTACGCTTTGTTACAACATCTAAGACAGAGAATAGGGAGGAGGGAGACAGCCGTTATGCTTTGTTACAACATCTAAGACAGAGAATAGGGAAGAGGGAGACAGCCGTTATGCTTTGTTACAACATCTAAGACAGAGAATAGGGAAGAGGGAGACAGCCGTTATGCTTTGTTACAACATCTAAGACAGAGAATAGGGAAGAGGGAGACAGCCGTTATGCTTTGTTACAACATCTAAGACAGAGAATAGGGAAGAGGGAGACAGCCGTTACGCTTTGTTACAACATCTAAGACAGAGAATAGGGAGGAGGGAGACAGCCGTTATGCTTTGTTACAACATCTAAGACAGAGAATAGGGAAGAGGGAGACAGCCGTTACGCTTTGTTACAACATCTAAGACAGAGAATAGGGAGGAGGGAGACAGCCGTTATGCTTTGTTACAACATCTAAGACAGAGAATAGGGAAGAGGGAGACAGCCGTTATGCTTTGTTACAACATCTAAGACAGAGAATAGGGAAGAGGGAGACAGCCGTTACGCTTTGTTACAACATCTAAGACAGAGAATAGGGAGGAGGGAGACAGCCGTTATGCTTTGTTACAACATCTAAGACAGAGAATAGGGAAGAGGGAGACAGCCGTTACGCTTTGTTACAACATCTAAGACAGAGAATAGGGAAGAGGGAGACAGCCGTTAAGTTAGGCATGACGTCAGGCATGTAAAGTAAGAAAATCATCCTGATTGGCGCTCGCTCTCTCTCTCTCTCTCTCTCTCTCTCTCTCTCTCTCTCTCTCTCTCTCTCTCTCTCTCTCTCTCTCTCTCTCTCTCTCTCTCTCTCTCTCTCTCTCTCTCTCTCTCTCTCTCTCTCTCTCTCTCTCTCTCTCTCTCTCTCTCTCTCTCTACAATTCTAGAAATGAGAAACTCAACTCAACATCAAGACAGTCAGAAAACTTTAGCGCTCCCTCACCACCATTACATGCAGTTCAGTACTGCATTGCATTCACATGGAACTTGCCTGCACATCTGAAGTTAAGGACACAGTGGGTGGGTTGGGTTCAGCTTTAGCTTCATGCTGGGAGAGCAAGATAAGAAAACCATATACTGGCTGAGACATGTGCAGTATTTGAGTAAATGAAAGAGCCAAAAAGAGAGAGAGGATGCTGTAACGGAAGAAAATATATAGTTGAGTGAAAAAGAGAGTCAGAGATAGAGAGATACAGAGAGAGAGAGAGAAAGATTGAGAACGAGTGAGAGAGAAAGATAGAAAGTGAGAGAGAGAGAGAGAGAGAGAGAGAGGATGCTGTAACGGAGTCAGAGATAGAGAGATAGAGAGAGAGAGAGAACGATTGAGAACGAGTGAGAGAGAGAGAGAGAGAGAGAGAGAGGGAGTGAGAGAGAGAGAGAGAGAGAGAGAGAGAGAGAGGGCCACAAAAGAAGACCATTCAAAGTGCAGCCAGCCCACCACTGGTTACTCCCCTTGTATTCCAACCACAGAGTGTGTCAACCAGCCAACTAATGCTCAGGCAAACTGTTCTCAGTGGATTCTCTGGAGAATGACTGGTTAAAGTGTGTCTGTCCACGGATGGTGTATATTATTTTCAAATCATTCAGATGTTTATTCCTCTGGTCTGTGGTTTAGAAAAAGGCAAAGGGGTTAAAGGGGAAGTGTCTGCTTCACCTGTCAGGCTACCAGGGGGATGGAAGATCTAACCACGACATGGTCTACTGTGAATTAGTATTTTTATGTAACACACACACACGTTCTTGTACACACACGTTCTTGTATGCACACACACACGCACGCACACACACACACGCACATACACACACACACACACACACACTGCAGACACGCTCAGCTAGCTGAGAGACAGACATGAGGCTACGAATATGCATGTCTGCAGGTATCAGCCAACTTTGTTCATTTAAAACTGCTAATTACCTGGGTGCTGATGTTGTAAAATAGCCTGAATGAAAACAGAGTCATTGGGCTGACAGACAGCTTGTGTCTCTTCCCTTTAACAATGAGAGATCATCATCAGTCCCATGGACCTACAGAGTGTGTGTGTGTCAGTGTGTGTGCGTGTGTGTGAGTGAGTGTGTTGGCTTGGGTGGTGGATGGGCTCAAGAGCTCATAGGCAGGAGATAATTATTGAGCACACTTTCCCTCCTATTGTGACCTCTGACCTCTGTTTTATCAGAATGTCTACCTCTAGCTAGGTTTCCATCCAATTGACATTTTGTGGATAAAAGGCTGTGCGTGATGACGTACTGCGCATAAAAATATATTTTGCAGTGAAATGTCCATGTACCGAATAAAGAATGTAAGTTTCCATTGCTTTTTCCAATCTACTGTTGGTTTTCTCACAAAAATACTCACAGGGATATCAATGGAGAAAAAAAAGAAACTGACACAAAGAGAGAGAACAAGAGAGAGAGAGAGACCTACCTGGAGGTGACAGCATTCCCTCCCCCATATGCCCCCCTTGACACAACTACCACAACATAACCCAAAAAATGGGTCACAACGCCTGGAGCTCTGTCGCACGCTAGGCATGTACAATGTCAATGATAGGCTTCGAGGGTTCTCTTGCGGTAGGTACACCTATATGTCATCTCTTGGCAGTAGTACTGTAGACTACTTTATCACTGACCTCAACCCAGTCTCTCAGAGCATTCACAGTCAGACCACTGACACCCCTATCAGATCACAGCAAAATCACAGTCTACGTGAACAGAGCAAAACTCAATCATGAGGCATCAAAGCCAAAGGAACTGAATAATATTAAGAAATACTATAGAAGGAAGGAAAGTAGTGTGGAAACAAAACAAATTCAATTCATTTTAGACAACTTCCTGGACAAAATGTTTCATTGTAATAGTGAAGGTGTAAACTTGGCAGTATGAAACCTAAACAGTATGACCTCAGCTTCCCTATCAAATCAAAAACATTTAAGCAAAAAACATAAGAAAATTAACTAAAATGACAAATGGTTTGAAGAAGAACGCAAAAATCTAAGAAAGAAATTGAGAAAACTATCCAACCAAAAACATAGAGGCCCAGAAAGCCTGAGCCTACGCCTTCACTATGGTGAATCACTAAAGCAATACAGAAATACACTACGTAAAAAGAAAGAACAGCAGGTCAGAAATCAGCTCAATGTAATGGAAGAATCCATAGAATCTAACCATAGAATCCATAGAATCAAACAAAAAAACACAGAGCTATCTATTCAAAACAGAAATGTATAGAAAAAACATTTCTCCAATCTTTTTGGCCCCATAACAAATAACAAAACAGCAGAACATGAACAGCAGACTCGTACATTTCCTCAGCGAAAACAACATACTAAGAAAATGTCAAATTGGCTTTTTACCAAATTACTGTACAATAGATCATTAACTCACCCTGCACACCCTAATTGACAAACAAACAAACAAACAAACAAACTACAACAATGGCGAAGTTTCCTCATGGTTTGTTGATTTCAAAAAAATCTTTTGACTCAATTTGAGTCTGCTATACAAATTGATGGAAAGTGGTGTTGGGGGAAAAACATACAATATTATAAACTCCAATCAAATGTGCACTTAAAATTGGCAAAAAACACACACATTTCTTTCCAAATGGCCGTGGAGTAAGACAAGGATGCAGCTTAAGCCCCACCCTCTTCAACATACAGAACCAGTCAAAGAATTAGACACACCTAGTCATTCAATTTTTTTCTTTATTTTACTATTTTCTACATTGTAGAATAATAGTGAAGACATCAAAACAATGAAATAAAACACATGGAAAAGTGTAGTAACCAAAAAAAGTGTTAATAAAATCAAAATATGCTTCATAATTGAGATTCTTCAAAGCAGCCACCCTTTGATTTGATGACAGCTTTGCTCACTCTTGGCATTCTCTCAACCAGCTTCATGAGGTAGTCACCTGGAATGCATTTCAATTAAAAGGTGTGCCTTCTTAAAAGTTAATTTGTGGAATTTCTTTCCTTCTTAATGCTTTTGAGCCAGTTAGTTGTGTTGTGATAAGGTAGGGGTGGTATGTAGAAGATAGCCCTATTTGATAAAGTTCATATTATGGCGAGAACAGCTCAAATAAGCAAAGATAAATGACAGTCCATCAATACGTAAGACATGAAGGTCAGTCAATCTGGAAAATGTTAAGGACTTTGAAAGTTTCTTAAAGTGCAGTCCCAAAAGCATCAAGTGTTATGATGAAACTGGCTCTCATGAGGACCGCCACAGGAAAGGAAGACCCAGTGTTACCTCTGCTGCAAAGGATAAGTTGATTAGAGTTACCAGACTCAGAAATTGCAGCCAAAATAAATGCTTCTCGGAGTTCAAGCAACAGACACATTTCAACATCAACTGTTCAGAGGAGACGGTGTGAATCAGGCCTTCATGGTTGAATTGCTTCAAAGAAACCATTACTAAAGGACACCAATAAGAAGAGAGTCTTGGAAATCTGTCCTTTGTCTGATGAGTCCAAATTTGAGATTTGTGATTCCATCCACAGTGTCTTTGTGAGATGCCCAGTAAGTGAACGGATGATCTCTGCATGTGTGCTTCCCACCTTGAAGCATGGAGGAGGAGGTGTGAGGGTATGGGGGTGCTTTGCTGTTTACACTGTACGTGATTTATTTATAATTCAAGGCACACGTAACCAGCATGATTACCATAGCATGCAGTGATACGCCATCCCATCTGGTTTGCGCTTAGTGGGACAATAATTTGTTTTTCAACAGGACAATGACCCCTACAGGCTGTGTAAGGGGTATTTGACCAAGAAGGAGAGTGTTGGAGTACTGCATCAGACTACCTGGCCTCCAAAATCACTCGACCTCAACTCAATTGAGATGGTTTGCGATGAGTGAAGAATAAGCAGTCAACAAGTGCTCAGAATATGTGGGCACTCCTTCAAGAGCATTCCCGGTGAAGCTGGTTGAGAGAATGCCAAGAGTGTGCAAAGCTGTCATCAAGGCAAAAGGTAGCTACTTTGAAGAATCAAAAATTTGATTTGTTAAACACTTTTTTTGGTTACTACATGATTCCATATGTGTTATGTTATAGTTTTGATGTCTTCACTATTATTGAACAATGTAGAAATAGTACAAATAGGGAAGTGGTTAAGGGCGCTGTGCCACCAGAGACTCTGGGTTCGCACCCAGGCTCTGTCGCAACCGGCCGCGACCGGAAGGTCTGTGGGGCGACGCACAATTGGCTTAGCGTCGTCCGGGTTAGGGAGGGCTTGGTCGGTAGGGATATTCTTGTCTCATCGCGCACCAGCGACACCTGTGGAGGGCCGGGCGCAGGGCACGCTAACCAAGGTTGCCAGGTGTACGGTGTTTCCTCCGACACATTGGTGCGGCTGGCTTCCGGGTTGGATGCGCGCTGTGCGGCTTGGTTGGGTTGTGTATCGGAGGACGCATGACTTTCAACCTTTGTCTCTCCAGAGCCCGAACGGGAGTTGTAGCGATGAGACAAGATAGTAGCTACTAAAACAATTGGATACCACGAAATTGGGGAGAAAAAGGGGTAAAAAAAAATAAAAATGTTTTTACAAATAAAGAAAACCCTTGAATGAGTAGATGTGTCCAAACATTTAAATGGTACTGTATATATCAATGAATTGGTGAGGGCACTAGAACAGTCTGCAGTACCCGGCCTCACCCTACAAGAATCTGAAATCAAATGTATACTGTTTGCTAATGATCTGGTGCTTCTGTCCCCAATCAAGGAGGGCCTACAGCAGCACCTAGATCTTCTGCAAAGATTCTGACAGACTTTGGCCCTGACAGTCAATCTCAGTAAGACCAATGTAATGGGGTTCCAAAAAAGGTCCAGTTGCCAGGACCACACATACAATTTCCATCTAGACACCATTGTCCTAGAGCACACAAAAAACTATACACAGGTAACTTCCACAAAGCTGTGAATGATCTGAGAGACCCAAGAAGGGCATTCTATGCCATGAAAAGAACATAACATTTGACATACCAATTAGGATCTGGCTAAAAACACTTGAATCAGTTTAAAAAAATGTTTTATTTCACCTTTATTTAACCCGGTAGGCTAGTTGAGAATAAGTTCACATTTACAACTGCGACCTGGCCAAGATAAAGCAAAGCAGTTCGACACATACAACAACACAGAGTTACACATGGAGTAAAACAAACATACAGTCAATAATACAGTAGAACAATAAGTATATATACAATGTGAGCAAATGAGTTAAGATCAGGGAGGTAAGGCAATAAATAGGCCCTGGTGGCGAAGTAATTACAACATAGCAATTAAACACTGGAATGGTAGATGTGAAGAAGATGAATGTGCAGGTAGAGATGAGGTGAGATAAGGGAGGTAAAGGCAAAAAAAGGCCATGGTGGCGAAGTAAATACAATATAGCAAGTAAAACACTGGAGTTGTAGAGCCTATTGCTCTAGTTGTGAGGTCTGGGGTCCACTCACCAACCAAGAATTCACAAAATGGGACAAACACCAAATTGAGACTCTACATTCAGAATTCTGCAAAAACATCATTCATGTATGACGTAGAACACAAAATAATGCAGAATTATTAGGCCTAATTATCAAAATCCCAAAAAAGATCTGTTAAATTCTACAACCACCTAAAAGGAAGTGATTCCCACACCTTCCATAACAAAGCCATCACCTACAGAGAGATGAACCAGTAGAATAGTCCCCTAAGCAAGCTGTTCCTAGGGCTCTGGTCACAAACACAAACAGACCACACAGAGCCAGCAACACAATTAGACCCAACCAAATCATGAGAAAACAAAAAGATAATTACTTGGAAAGAATTAACTAAAAAACTGAGCAACCTGGAATGCTATTTGGCCCTAAACAGAGAGTACACAGTGGCAGAATACCTGATCACTGTGACCAACCCAAACGTAAGGAAAGGTTTGACTATGGACAGACTGAGTGAGCATAGCCTTGCTATTGAGAGAGGACGCCATAGGTAGAACTGGCCCTCAAGAGAAGACAGGCTGCATGCAAACTGCCCACAAAATGAGGTGGAAACTGAGCTGCACTTCCTAACTTCCTGCCAAATGTATGACCTTATTAGAGACACATATTTCCATCAGATTACACAGATTCACAAAGAATTTAAAAACAAATCCAATTTTGATAAACTCCCGTATTTATTGGGTGAAATGTAACTTTATTTGGTAATGTGAACATATTTTTTTTGCATGCCAATAATAAAGCCCATTGAATTTAATTGAATTTTGAAAGAGAGCTTGAGAGAGAGAGCAAGAGAGAGATCAAGAGAGAGAGCTAGAGAGTGAGAGTGAGAGAGCACAAGAGAGAGAGAAAGAGAGAGAGCAAGAGAGAGAGAGAGCAATAGAGAGAGAGAGGGCAAGAGAGAGAGAGAGAGCTAGAGAGAGCTAGAGAGAGAGAGCAAGAGAGAGAGAGAGAGAGAGTGAGAGCGTAAGAGAGAGAGAGAGAGAAAGAGAAAGGAAGAGAGAAAGAGAGCGAGAGCTAGAGAGAGAGAGAGGGAGTATATTTCACTTTTGTTTATTATCTAGTTCACTTGCTTTGGCAATGTAAACATATGTTTCCCATGCCAATAAAGCCCTTAAACTAAAATTTAATTGAGAGTGAGAGATTTGTGACCTTTGTAAATACAACCCACATTTACATTTATTTATTTTCCCTCTTGTACTTTAACTATTTGCACATCGTTACAACAATATATATAGACATAATGACATTTGAAATGTGTCTATTCCTTTGGAACTTCTGTGAGTGTAATGTTACTGTTCATTTTTATTGTTTATTTCACTTTGTTTATTATCTATTTCACTTACCTTGGCAATGTAAACATATGATTCCCATGCCAATAAAGCCCTTAAATTGAAAATTGAAATTGAGAGAAAACAAAGGAGCCTGAAATCTTGGACCGTGAACAAGCGTACAGTCCTCCTCTAGCTCTGTGAACAAATTAGAGATGCAGTTAGTTCCTTTAATCCACCACAGAAAAATTAAACACTTGAATAAAAACCTCAGGTGTGATTCAGTAAAGGTCACACATTTCCACTGTAATCTGGGTAGATAAACTAGTGTGACAAACAGACGTCCCTGAGAACTTCAACAATGGCCCTGCCTCACCTCTAACTCCTCACTGTGTGTGTGTGACAGAGAGATGTGCCTCAGAGAGATGTGTGACAGAGAGATGTGTGACAGAGAGATGTGTGACATAGAGATGTGTAACAGAGAGATGTGTGACAGAGAGATGTGCCTCAGAGCTATTTAAATTACAGTTGTCTTTGTTTTTATTATATCAAATACTGTATGTCCCTGAAAATGTGCTTAATGTGTACACTACCAGTCAAAACATTTACAATACCTACTCATTCAAGTGTGTTTCTCTATTTTTACTATTTTCTACATTGTAGAATAATAGTCAAGACATCAAAACAATGAAATAACACCTATGGAATCATGTAGTAACCCCAAAAGTATTAACTCAAAATATAAATATTTTATGTTTAAGATTCTTCAAATATCCACCCATTGCCTTGATGACAGCTTCGCACACTCTTGGCACTCTCTTAACAAGCTTCACCTGGAAAAGCTTTTCCAACAGTCTAGAAAGAGTTCCCACATGCTGAGCACTTGTTGGGTGCTTTTCCTTCACTCTGCGGTCTGACTCATCCCAAAACATCTCAATTTGGTTGAGGTCAGAGGATTGTGGAGGCCAGGTCATCTGATGCAGCACTCCATCACTTCTTGGTAAAATAGCCCTTACACAGCCTGGAGGTGTGTTGGGTCATTCTTGTTGAAAAACAAATTATAGTCCGACTACGCCCAAACCAGATGGGGTGGCGTATCGCTGCAGAATGCTATGGCAACCATGCTGGTTAAATGTGCTTTGAATTGTAAAAAATCACAGACAGTGTCACCAGCAAAGCACCCCCACATCATAACACCTCCTCCTCCATGCTTCACGGTGGGAAATACACATGCAGGGATCATCCGTTCACCCACACCTCGTCTCACAAGCGATTGGAAATCTAGACAGATTTCCACCGGTCTAATGTCCATTGCTCGTGTTTCTTGGTCCAAGCAAATCTGTTCTTCTTATTGGTGTCCTTTAGTAGTGGTTTCTTTGCAGCAAATTGACCATGAAGGCCTGATTCACACAGTCTCCTCTAAACAGTTGATGATGAGAAGTGCGTGTGTCATGCCCTGACCTGAGTATTCTTTGTTTTCTTTATATATTTTGGTTAGGTCAGGGTGTGACGAGGGTGGTATGTGTGTTTTCGTCTCAGCTAGGGTTTTTGTACTGTTTAGGGGTTTTGTAGATTTATGGGGTTGTTTACTATCTAGGTGTTTATGTAGGTCTATGGTTGGGAACCATATTTAGGCAGCCATCTTCTTTGGGTATTTCGTGGGTTATTGGCTATGTTATGTTGCACGTCAGCTCAGTGTTTCGTTAGCAGTCACGTTCGTCTTGTTGTTTTGTTCTTCGTGTTCTTCGTGTTCTTCCTTCAAGAAAGAAGAATGTATTCACACCACGCTGCGCTTTGGTCCCCTCCATACGACGATCGTGACAGTGTGTTTCTTGAACTCTGTGAAGCATTTATTTAGGCTGCAATTTCTGAGGCTGGTAACTCTCATGAACTTATCCTCTGCAGCAGAAGTAACTCTGGGTCTTCCATTTCTGTGGTGGTCCTCATGAGAGCCAGTTTCATCATAGTGCTTGATGGTTTTTGCTCTTGCACTTGAAGAAACTTTCAAAGCTCTTGAGATTTTCCGGATTAACTGACCTTCATGTCTTAAAGTAATGATGGAATGTTGTTTCTCTTTGCTTATTAGTGCTGTTCTTGCCATAATATAGACTTTTTACCAAATTCTGTATACCCCGTTACCTTGTGACAACACAACTGTTTGCCTCAAAAGCATTAAGTGGGAAAAATCCACAAATGAACTTTTAAGAAGCCACACCTGTTAATTTAAATGCATTCCAGGTGACTACCTCGTGCATCTGGTTGAGATAATGCCAAGAGTGTGCAAAGCTGTCATCAAGGCAAAGGATGGCTATTTGAAGAATCTCAAATATTCAATATATTTTGATTTGTTAAACACTTTTTTGGTTACTACATGATTCCATGTTTTATTTCATAGTTTTGATGTCTTCACTGTTATTCTACAATGTAGAAAATAGTAAAATAAAGAAAAACCCTTGAATGAGTAGGTGTTCTAAAACTTTTGACCGGTAGTGTATATTTACATATTTGATGAGGGTTGGGGGACTGTCCGTTCTAGCATGAGGAAGTAAGGAGACATTTCCACTAGTTACCCCAACTACAAAGTCAAAATTGTCTATATTGTATGAAATGTATGAAAACAAACAATTTGCTTTTTGTTCTGAATTTAAGGTTAGGGCTAGGCATACGGTTAGCAGTGTGGTAATGGTGAGGGTTAAGGTTAGGATTAAGGTTAGGGCTAAGGTTACGTTTTAGGTTTAAAATCACATTTTAAGAAGAGAAAATAGTAACGCCCTAACCTTCTCCATCACTATACCCGTGGGCTGCCTGAGAGTCACTGAAAAGCTAAATGTATGTGAAGAAACTTGCCAAACCGCTGAAGCTTGCTAAAAATGAGAATTTACTGGGAAAGTCCACTGTAGTTTCATCTCCTAGACCTGCAGTTCATATCTCCAAATGTAAAATTAATGAGGACACCGAGATTCAGTGAGCTTTCAGCCAAGGTAGAAAACACGATGTAAGGATGTATCATCTACGGCAGAACTATTCATGTGAATACCGCCTCCAGCAAAAAAAAAAAGTTTTCTTTACATTAAGAACCAGACAGATTTAAAGCCCAGAGAAGGAGCAGTCTGGGCCTGAACTACTCAGCACTTTGAAAATGGTAAACTACCAGCAATGTTTGCCTTTAAACGACCATATTATTGTCAGAATTTTCCATGAAATGTACTAAGACAAAACCATAAAGTACATTCAAGCCTATTTCAGCATTTCATGCATTGCTCATGACATTTCATGCATTGCTCATGACATTTCATGCATTGCTCATGACATTTCGGCAAGGAATCGAAAGGGACCTTGGATTAAAGCAATGGTCAAGCAGTAATAATCATTGTAAAATAAAGACCTTCATAGTGCCCTTGGTGTTCGAAAAAGGCAAATCAGACAACTTTCTCCCGCTTTCTTGACTGGCCTGCATGCCTTGTCCCACTGGGCAAAAACAGATGAAATCAACATGGCTTCCATGTCGTTTCAACTACAAAATCCAATGTGATAACGTATAATAAACGTGAGAAAACTGATTGGATTTACAAAAAGTCATCAGCGTAAGGAAATTCCGTATTTTCTTGACCCAACTTTTATTAAGCTAAATCCAACGACATGGGGACAGTTTCATGATAACTTCAGTCTAGATGACAACTCAACCAACTGTAAATCAAGACTAGACGTTGAGCGGACGTCTGCCCAGTGGGGGCATGGTTACAGTAGCTGGAGTGCCAGAGATTCAACCTTGGGGATGATTGTGTTTGGAAGCGAGTTGGAGCTTCAGCAGCCAAATTACCTGCCCTTCTCTGGAGTATGCTTATCTGAAGAGTGCTAGCTCCAACCTCCTGGTAATCCATCTCCATTTTACTGCTACAGTTCTGCTATCTGACAGGCCGATAGGCGGCCAGTAGACCCAGGACCTGGCTAGGACCTCCGCCCGCGGTGACAAAGAGGCTATTTTCCTCAATGTTCCGTCCGGTCCAGACTGCTGGCTAATACAAGGTCTATTGATTGCATTTGTAAACTTGGATGTTCTTTGGAGTGCGTTTTTGTAAAACCCTTAACGTGTTCCAGAGAGGTTTAACCTGCTTTGCGGTTCTGACTGCTCTGCTGCGGTCTTGGCAACCACCCGCCCTCACAGTGAGAGGAGAAAACGAATGGAAACTATGTCCAACTACAGATTGAACTCAGATCTGGAATAAGTAATTGGATGCATCCCAAAGTACACAATAGGGACTAGGGTGCCATTCGGGATGCTAGAAGCAGTCTACCGTATGTATGTGAAATATGCTCAGATTGAGATATGAACCCTCCAGAAACAATGAGACATAGTATTCTGTAGAATCCCAGGATCTAAAGAAGGCATACAAGAGAACATGATCTATCGGAGTGTAGTACAGGACATACAATGTGACCAGGAATACGTCACTATACCTTCGGTATGGTTGTAAAGATATTGGCCTGTCCCCCTTACAATTCAATAATGCTTCACTTTGAATAATGCAGAAAAGCTGTAAAATACAGCATACCTTTGAGATAAAGGACGTCTGGAAACAGGAGTGTGTTAATAGCATGTGGCGGAGGTTTAACTCCAGTGGTTTATGTGGGACACAATGACTCTCACCGCTGTAGTATGAAATGGAATGCCCAGTGCATTCTGGGAAGCATGAGAAGCCAAGAGAGGAGGACACCAGAGGCAAGGCAACACAAACCTTTACTATGAGTCCACTAGACTATATACGGTGTTTAACATTTGCATTTTCATTCTGATGTTAACATTTTCAATCTGTTGCACACACACACACACACACACACACACACACACACACACACACACACACACACACACACACACACACACACACACAGGGGAGACAGGGAGGAAGAGAGAGATGGAGGTACCCTCTGACTGTGGAGCCAGGGGTACCCTCTGACTGGGGAGACAGGGTTAGAGAGAGATGGGGGTACCCTCTGGGGAGACAGGGTTAGAGAGAGATGGGGGTACCCTCTGGGGATACAGGGTTAGAGAGAGATGGGGGTACCCTCTGGGGAGACAGGGTTAGAGAGAGATGGGGTACCCTCTGGGGAGACAGGGTTAGAGAGAGATGGGGGTACCCTCTGGGGGGACATGGTTAGAGAGAGATGGGGGTACCCTCTGGGGAGACAGGGTTAGAGAGAGATGGGGGTACCCTCTGACTGGGGAGACAGGGTTAGAGAGAGATGGGGGTACCCTCTGACTGGGGAGACAGGGGTTAGAGAGAGATGGGGGTTAATCTCTGACTGGGGAGACAGGGGTTAGAGAGAGATGGGGGTTAATCTCTGACTGGGGAGATGGGGAGGGAGGGTACCCCATCTCTCTCTAACCCTGTCTCCCCAGTCAGAGGGTACTACCATCTCTCCCTTCCTCCCTGTCTCCCCAGTCAGAGATTAACCCCTATCTCTCTCTAACCCTGTCTCCCCAGAGGGTACCCCATCTCTCTCTAACCCTCTCCACAGTCAGAGGGTACCCTATCTCTCTCTAACCCTGTCTCCCCAGTCAGAGGTGAACCCCATCTCTCACTTCCTCCACATCTACCTAGTCAGAGGTGAAAACCATCTCTCCCCAGTCAGAGGGGACTGCCATCAAATCAAATCAAAGTGTATTTGTCACGTGCGCCAAATACAACAGGTGTAGGTAGACCTTACAGTGAAATTCTTACTTACAAGCCCTAACCAACAGTGCATTTTATAAGTAAAAAATAGGTATTAGGTAAACAATAGATAAGTAAAGAAATTTAAAAAATGCAAATAGTCCGGGTAGCCATTTGATTACTTGTTCAGGAGTCTTCTGGCTTGGGGGTAAAAGCTGTTGAGAAGCCTTTTGGTCTTAGACTTGGCACTCCGGTACCGCTTGCCATGAGGTAGCATAGAGAACAGTCTATGACTGGGGTGGCTAGGGTCTTTGACAATTTTTGGGCCTTCTTCTGACACCGCCTGGTGTAGAGGTCTTGGATGGCAGGCAGCTTAGCCCCAGTGATGTACTGGGCCATACACTCTACCCTCTGCAGTGCCTTGCGGTCAGAGGCCGAGCAGTTGCCGGTCCAGGCAGTGATGCAACCAGTCAACCATACTTTCAATATTGCAGCTGTAGAACCTTTTGAGGATCTGAGGACCCATGCCAAATATTTTCAGTTTCCTGAGGGGGAATAGGTTTTGTCGTGCCCTCTTCACAAATGGCTTGGTGTGTTTGGACCATTCTAGTTTGTTGGGGATGTGGACACCAAGGAACTTGAAGCTCTC